>NW_015551122.1:936044-944690 GCF_001515605.1 Sinocyclocheilus anshuiensis
GAAAAAAAAAAAGAGGAAAAAATAACTTTTATAGCTTTAAGGATTCATCTATATTTAATTTAGAATCAAGTTTACCTGGTAAATATATGACATTTATTATAATGGCTTTATGTGAAGGTTGTTTTAGGTTCACTTAAATTGGAAGTTATCTTTTAAAGTCTAATAAATGTTAAAATTGATAGTTCTCAATTATACTGTAATGTTGAATGCCTATAGTCAATGGTTAAATATTGGGGGGGGGTACAATTTTATAGAGAAATCAGTATTTGTATCATTGATACTGGCCTTCAGTCATAAATAAAGATGCCATTAAACAAATATTTAAAAATATACTGTCTTTATGTTGTTTGTACATTCGATTAATTAGTTCTTATTTTTTTAATCGATTGACAGCACTAATATAAACACACATGCGTGTATATATTTAAGAAAAAATATGTTTTATTTATATCTAAAATATTAATATATATATATATATACATATATATATATATATATATATATATATATATATATATATATATATATATATATATATATGTATATATATATATATTAATATTTTATATATATATAAAATATTAATATATATATATATACATATATATATATATATATATATATACACACACATACAGTAAATAAATGTAAATAATTTTAAAACATATACATGTATGTTTGTGTATTTATATTCATAATAAATATACACAGTACACACATATATTTTGTAAACAAAAAGTTTTATTTTGGATGCGATTAATCCCGATGAATCATTTGACAGCACTAGTTTAAAATAAACTCAAGTGACGTTGAAGTCACATGACCATGGCGCAGCTCATTTAAAGTCTACATTTAGCATTAGATAATTAAGCGACAGCGAATAGCAGAGGAAGGTGTCACCATCCTGTGATGATTTGAGCACTTTGAAATGGTTTCAATTGAAAAGCTTTTTTTTTTCTCCCATCACTGATCATTACAATGACAAGACTGTTCTAGATATCAGCAATATTAAGTGCCAGTTATTTTAGCTGGAAATGGTTGAAATGGTTTAAATATTAAATATCCAATAAAAAAAACTCATTGTTAGCTACTTGTTAACATGGCCTCCCAGTGTTGTGAATATTGGAATTTATGTAAGAGTCACGCCATGACAGGCGACAGACGGGTGTCTGCGTCCCGTCTCGCTCATGTTTTAGGAGTCTTCACGCCTCTGCACTGATTTCTTATCACACATGTCAGCAGGCGCATGATGGACTGTCACGTGAAGCGCAGTGCCTCTCGGGCTGTTCTTTATAACGCCGTTGATTGTGAGCACGGTGGGCCGTGTTTTCCCTCAGACTAGCAGAACTGCTTTGTCTGAAGTGTGGCACAAAAGGGCCAATTAAAAAGTCAATTGATAAAGTAGCTGGGGGAAAAACACACACACACACACTGGAAGAGGGCACAGAGCCAGTGCTGGCATTGTGAAGTTTCCATTCGAGCTGTTGAGCCGACAGGAGCTGCCGCCCGCTGAGCCATGACGGTGTCACTGGTCTTAATAAGGGAGCCCTGTGCGTTCCCTACGTCACATCAGGTGGCCTAATTGGTTTGCTTAACCTTCAGAGCACAATGAACAAGCTCTAATGCTCTAATCTTCTGATACCCAGAAGTCTAATAAAGCTCAGATGAACCACAGGACATCAGCCGCCTCACTAGTATGTGTCTAACATTTTTATATAACACACTTTTGGCACACCAATCAAATAAGTCAGGAAAGAGACGTTAGGGGTGGGAGGAAAAAAAAAGATTCTCTCTTCAACGATTCTGAATATGCGGTAAAAACTAAGCTCAGAATTGATTGAGAACTTTCATGCACTAGAGACAGCCATATTATAGTTGCTGCCAATTACACACACAAAACCCTTGAACAAGAATCTAATATTACATTAAGTTTGGAAATGTTGAAGCAAATTACAAGGACAACCACAGACTTCATTTGCTCAATGTTACAGTGCCTACAACGTGCGATTTCACCAGTATATCAAAGCTTTCTCTTCTAAATGCTCTACAAAGACATAATTAATGCTGCCTGGATTGCAATTAGATAGTATATTAGATACGTGACACTCACAGACAGAGGGCTGCTTTCAAATGCTTGTTTGCGCTTTGTGTGTTCACTCTGAAGGGCACTTGTGGCATAAGGCTGCACGCATATTTATGAATTGGTTAAATGAATGAAATTAATCTGAAAGTCAGTTCTATCTTAAGGGATTCAACAGACAGGATATCCGAAATGTCAAAACACATCTGTGAATTAGTGTGATCTCCTGTATAGACTCCATTCACGTGTGACGTCATCAGTAACAATCAGACAGCAAAGATGCTCAGAAAGAGAGAAAAACCCCTCGATGCACTGCACTGAGCTCTCAGATGTCTCTTCACCTCCTCCAGTCACACCGCTGAATGAAGCGCTGCTACTCTGTGTTTCTGCCTCCGCGCTCACAGATCCTCCGCATCAGCACTGCAGTCGAACAGCACCTGCACCTCCCTACAGCTCACACACACGCTAAAGTCTGCCAGCCCGCCTGCCGCCTCACAGCACACACAGTCACGTAAAGCCACTGAATGCAAAATAATGCATGCAGCAAACTGGCTCGACAAAAAAAAAAAAGCTTAATTAAAGCTAAAATAAAGCATTCAAATAGCGAAAAAAAAAAAACTTGTTTATAAATTTACTGTTAATAAATATTTTCAATTAATAAATTATTAAATTTAATGTTCGTTAAACCTAAATGTGTGTGTATAAGAGTTTAAGCTTTTTATTTATTTAAATTTAGATTAAAATGTTTATATATAAATAAAAAAATAATTTTGACCATCTAAATGTGCATAATAAATGTACTAGTTTGGATTTAATATCTTATTTAAAGGGGTCGACCGATTATCGGCGCCGATATCAAGCATTTTTATGATTATCGGTCATTATCAAAACCGATTCGCCGATAAAATAACTTAATTTTGAAACGCGCTATTTGGCTCTGATGCAGCCTGTCAGAACTCATGATTTCTGCTTCTGTCGCCTCACTACATGAGGACATAATACATGAACAACATCTCCAGAACTGCTCAGACTCCCTCTGAGAGTCACTTCATGAGCATTTGACAGTTTCATTTGTTAAATTATTTACACTTATGATATACATTTTTTTAAGTTAATCCTTTGTGCATTAGATGAATTGAATAGTCACCTCTACTATTGTAGATTATGTTTTAGTCATCAGAAAATAATTAATGAGGAATTATGAGAGGTTATGCTATTACACATACATTTCTAACATGTAAATTATTGAAGCCAAATACTTACATTTCTCCAAGCTTGTCAGAGACTTTGTTATTCTTAATTTTGACATTAATTTTCATTTTTACACCAGACATATATATCGGTTCAAAATATTGGTTATCGGTCTACTTGATCTGTAATAATCAGTATCGGTATCGGCATCGGCCCTGAAAAACACATATCGGTCGACCCCTAGCTTATTTATATTTAAACTTCAAATGTTCAAATATTAGATGCTTCGCATTTTGTAAAAACATGTTTAGGATAAATATGGCACAGCTTTGTTGCTAAATCTGACCAAACATTATTTCCTTCACACTAGTTCCACTCTGTGCTGTCTTTCAGACTTCTGCAGCCTCAGGCTATAACAACGATTAATAGCAAACCAGGAAAAATTAAAGCAAACCATAAAAATAAGCGTGACAAAAAGGAAACAAGCATGTTGGATAAAATCAAATGATATTTATATTTAAAGAAATGCAGAATGAAATGTTGGACGCATTTGTCACTTGTAAAGTTTAACATTAGTCTGGTCATATTCATGAGTTTTTCAATTCAACACTTGAAAAACGCAAAACTACTTGCACCAGCTACAAACAACGGCTGAGAGCAGTCTGACACATACGAGGGCTCGACTCGGCCCATTTGACAGACGACCTTGAGCTTCCCTCTCTCTCTCTCTCTCCCTGAACACTTTTGACATGTTTAGCCTCAGCTCATTCTCCGCTCTCTCCCTCTCCATCCAATTATCTGCCAAAATATCATAATTTATTCAGCGCACTAGAAAAGAAAGCAAAGAATCTGATACAGCAATTCTGCAAGCCCTTTCAAAGAGCTCATCTCTATGCACAAGGGACTGAACACACACAGACTCAGGAGAACTGCCTTTAAAGTTGCACTGTTCAGGTGATGTAACATCCTAAATCTACACTGTCTAAGGGCAATGGTTGAAGTCAGTGAAGGGACTGAAAAGGTAAAAACACAACAGAACAACCTCAGAACTCACGATAGGTCTGTCTGCAATTATAAAAACAGATGCTTCCTCTAGAAAACAGAAATCTGTGATTTCACACCTTAAATTTAATACATATTAAAACAATCCTCATCTGAAGAAATTAAACTACACTACCCATAATTCCGTGAGGAGACCCACCAATCAGAGCTGTTTCCATAGAAACAGGGATTTCGGCAATCTCCTCAGCAGTGGGGATCTAGAAGTTAGCTAGGTAACATTAACCTATGTTTGTTAGGCAAACAGTTTACTCAAAAATTCGCCTTCCAAATCTGTATGACTGACTTTCTTCTTTAGAACACGAGGAGAAATGGACGCTATTTTTAATATAATGACAGTGGAAGGGCAATATTTTCAATGCACTACAAACTTTTATTGGATCACACAAAATCACTGTAAATCTCAAAGTACAGCTCATGAGTTATTACGGACTATTTTATGGGGCTTTTTCATAATTTTGCAGCTTGACAGTCCGAGTCTCCATGCAGTTACTTTGTATGGAAATGAGTGGCAAACAGATTGAACAGCATTTCTTCTATTGTGTAAAGAAATTTAGATTTAGAGCAGCATGTGTGAGCAAATGATAGATTCTATAGAACCGTTCTTTTAATGCAGGATGCTTTAGCATTAGAGCATAAGAAATAATGTTAAGAAAATGCATAAAAAAATGGGGGCGTATGCATAAAGCCACTCAAGAGTAAAATTTTAGTCTTAAGAATGTAAAAATTCTAAGAACGGCGTAATTTTACTCTTAATCCTAGACTTAAGTAAAAAAGAGTTATTCATAAAGGTTCCTAAGTGTTAAGACTAGGTCTCAGCTCCTAAATTATTTAAGAGAGCTGGAGAGGTAACAAGACGGCAGTAAAGAGGAGGAGACACACACTTTCCAATGAAGATATGACGTATTGGAGTTTTATGATGATAGGAGTTGATAAAACGATACAAACTTGATCGTCAAGATAGTCGATTCTTTTTGTAACTGACCAAATAAGAAATGTAGTAACTTCTTCCACTCTACAAATCAATACTCTAGCTGCAGAAATGAAAGTAGTAATTACATTTTTTTGGCTGGAAAATTGGAAAAATGCAGCAATGCACCGGTGAAATTTTAGTCTTAAGAATGTAAAAATTCTAAGAACGGCGTAATTTTACTCTTAATCCTAGACTTAAGTAAAAAAAGAGTTATTCATAAAGGTTCCTAAGTGTTAAGACTAGGTCTCAGCTCCTAAATTATTTAAGAGAGCTGGAGAGGTAACAAGACGGCAGTAAAGAGGAGGAGACACACACTTTCCAATGAAGATATGACGTATTGGAGTTTTATGATGATAGGAGTTGATAAAACGATACAAACTTGATCGTCAAGATAGTCGATTCTTTTTGTAACTGACCAAATAAGAAATGTAGTAACTTCTTCCACTCTACAAATCAATACTCTAGCTGCAGAAATGAAAGTAGTAATTACATTTTTTTGGCTGGAAAATTGGAAAAATGCAGCAATGCACCGGTGATGACACAGTAAGCAGGTTCTTACATATTGTGGCCGGTGATGACACAGCAAGCAGGGTCTTAACTATTGTGGCTTTAACACAACAGTAGCCAAAAGTGATGTTTGGAGGGGTTTTTTTAATGAAGACTGAATTCAGATTTAATCATGACAATCCACTAAACAGTAGGAATTCTTCTAACTTCATGCATTATTGACGAACTATTTTCCTGTTTGGCACTGTGAAGCTGCTTTGACACAATCAGTATTGTATAAAGCGCTACAGAAATAAAGGTGACTTGACTACAGGCCAGAGAAGCTCAGTTACAGGAGTATATTGCAGCGGCTTGTTGAAGTATTTGAGAAGAGCCGATCTAGATTCAGATAGAAAGTAAACTTACTTCATGATGTATTTGGCTCGGTCTACCGTCTGAGCCTTGATCTTCACCAGGAGTGGATGATTGCCATACGTCTCATTCTTCCACTGCCCATAGAGACGATACCTAATTACACAACACACAGATCCACGCGTGAGGTAATGAAAATGTATATCATGTTCATCAAGGCATTCTGACAGCGTTTAGATTCGTGTACGGGGGAATATCATGAGGGAATAGGCATGCAATATATACAGCAGCAGTAAAAACAGCCTCATATTCTTCAGCTGGTATATGATCGCACACAACAATCATTTGATATAACGACTCCCGTGATAAAACAGCCCCAATCACATTTGACAGTTCCCAACAGATACAATGGGCTGAAAGCATCCGTTGACTTTATTCAAACATAAACCAGCCCAGAAATACTGCATCCAGGTTTTCACGTTTGTACACTGAACCCGGAGTCCTGCATGCAGTTCTGTTTGGTAAACCCACATCTGCAGTACTTAAAGGGACAGTTCACCCAAAAATGAAAATTCTGTCATCATTCACTCACCCGCAAGTTGATCCAAACCTGTCTGGATTTCTTTCTTCTGCTGAACACAAAAGATATTTTGAAGGATGTGTGTAACCGAAAACAGTTGTTGCCCCTAAATGACTTCCATAACATGAAGAAAATTCTAAATACTATAGAAGTTCAATGGGGACCAGAACCTGTTAGCCAGTTTTCAAAATATCTTCAGCAGAAGAAATTCCTACAGGAGTAAATGATCATTTTGGGTGAACTATCCCCTTTAATAGAACATGCGACTATGGTGTAGACAGCATCACTGATTATAAAGAGTTCTATAGTATTTTGTCGCGCCGCGCCACTCGTGTCCAGTGTAGGCACAAGGTAACATTGGTTTTGCTTTGTTTCACAGAACTGATCGTTGCCTGGGTTGCGTACGTATGTGTGGGGCGGAGCTATCAAAATAGGGGCGTGTTTGTTTTGGTGATTTCAAATGTCAAATGGGGACCAGAACCTGTTAGCCAGTTTTCAAAATATCTTCAGCAGAAGAAATTCCTACAGGAGTAAATGATCATTTTGGGTGAACTATCCCCTTTAATAGAACATGCGACTATGGTGTAGACAGCATCACTGATTATAAAGAGTTCTATAGTATTTTGTCGCGCCGCGCCACTCGTGTCCGGTGTAGACAAAAGGTAACATTGGTTTTGCTTTGTTTCACAGAACTAATCGTTGCCTGGGTTGCGTACGTATGTGTGGGGCGGAGCTATCAAAATAGGGGCGTGTTTGTTTTGGTGATTTCAAATGTCAACATTGGCTACCAGAAATCGCTTACCCCACCTTTAAGAGATCAGTGCTGTGTTATGAGCTGACTGTACCTGTGCTGGTAGGGGAAGAGTTTAAAGAAGCCCCAGAGCTCTTCAGACATGCAGGCGTTGCACTCCATGAGAGAGAGAGACGGCAACAGCACCTGATCAGCAATACTGAGAAAACAACTCAGCAGAGAGTCCTGCCAGAGACACAGACACATCCATCACTTCATACACATCCAGACAAACATAGCTGCACTGCTGGACACCAACACACAATCAAGGGCCTGTCACAGTCATCTCAAATATAGAAAAAGGATTTATAGCTTTAACTCTCTCAATAAATCACTCATAGGGCCCTTACAGGAACATCCAGTAATCAAATACAAATACTCTGAATAAAATTAGTAGCTGTTCAATGTTAGTGTTAAATGGTTAACAGATTTGTTTGAATGAATCCATTAAGGGTTTAAATTGGGTGAGAAAAATGTCAAATACACTTTACAGTCAGCGCCGAATTTAGCAAACAAAAAAAGGCAGAAACTTGTGCTGTTCTTCATTCAACTCTACACTCCCACTCAGGCTTCACCGTGACTCACCATTTTGTCCTTTGTGTCTTGCCTGCTTTCACTTTGGTACTGAGAGAGAGAGAGAGAGAGAGAGAGAGAGAGTGAGAGAGAGACACACACACACTGATCAATAGAGGCTAACCGGTCATGGAGTGAGACTACAGAACTCACACAGGTTACATTAAAACAAGCCGAAGAGCAATGCAGCCCTGATATAGACCTCATCAACCTCTGGTACACACCATTACATTCTCTGCCCACCAAAAAACACACAAGGACAATACTGTAATAAAACTGGAGAAAGTCCATCTATCTGGCTATCAAAGCAGAATCTACTGAAGTCATTAGAAGTGATGAATCATTTCTACATTCGTGTGAGCTAACACCACATACAACCACCATATAGCCAGTGCAAAGCTGAGATATTTGGATGGCTAAGTTGTTGTAATGATTGTATAAATTATTTCTGCTTTAGCTATATGGAGTATACACGTGACTAGATAATGATATCATCACTCTATATATAATATATATATATATATATATATATATATAAATAA
>NW_015551122.1:944700-946271 GCF_001515605.1 Sinocyclocheilus anshuiensis
ATAATATATATATATATATATATATATATAAATAAATGTGTGTCAGTCTTCACCTCTTTCATGAAACTCTTGCCCAGTCGCACGATCTTGGCAAACAGGATGGGGTCGTGGGACAGGTGAGGGCCCAAGTAGCACAGCATGGTGAAGACGTCCCTGGAGAGATCGTCAAAGCTTTCGGCCGGCCGCGGTGCCTGTTTGTTCCACAGAGGCATCATCAATCTGCCTTTGGCACCTTTGGGGACTGCAGCCCTAAAAATACAGGACGTTCAGAGAGTTCAACACGCAGCTCTGCTGTCTGAATTTCACTTGTGCTTTCTGTCCCAGCGCTGGATCTAGAGCAGTGTTTCCCAACCTTTTTTTAGTCGCGGCACCCTTTGGAAATTTTAACAAACTTGTGGCACCCTACAAAATAAATTGTCACAATATTTGAATTTCTAACTTCGATGTGATAATTTGAAAAGTATAGATATTCGGTACAGCACGGAAGAACTGCAGAATATAATGTCACAGATATTTTTAATATTATTAATATGTCCATCAATGGTGGCAATCAGGCTAATTTCTAATGAAGAGACCAATTTATATGACAGGTTTTAATGTAGGCTTTTATACATATGTAAACATTATTTAATTACCATTATAACTAGCTATCTCACAAATTTTTGCTCACTCAGTGTTTTTTAAATTTTACAGTGGGGTAATTTTTAGCACGAGATAGCTTGATTTCAAACTTTGAATTGAATAAAAAATGACAAGTAAGCAGTCAGTAATAAAATAAGAACAAATAAAGAAATTAATAATGATAGCACAAATAAAAAATAACGACAGGCCTTCGAATTAAATAAATTGCTTTTTAGTTTTTCAGGTAGGAAATAGGGTTAAGATTTATTTATTTATTTTTTTTTATTTATTTATTTTTTTTTTTACCAATTATCCAAATAATGTTTAGTCCTAGAAAGCTATTATTATCAGAGGACACATGAGCATAACATAACGGTTAGCAGATCAATGAATGAGAGGGCAGTGTTACCAGAGTTGCTCATATACCACACCATGTTACAACACAGTAGGGCTATTGCAGACAGAATCAATACTGTATGACATCAATGTTTCCTGTCGGCTCAATTTTTGAGGACTTTGCGGTTCCGATGAGCATGAACGGTATACGAGTGGAGCGACTGAGCGGAGCACTCACACGCATAGAGGGGGATACGCAGAGCGTCACACCACGTGAAAGTGAAACCCGAGTGGTGAACTAATTTTCGGCAGCCGAAATTTCGGTGCATCTCTAATTATTGGCGACATCAGAAACGGATATTATACAATAGATGCTTTTTTGAACATATTAGCAATTTAAAAATATTAAGGTTTACACGGCACCCCTGCTTCTCGACAGACGGCACCCCAGTTGAGAAACACTGATCTAGAGTACAGCTCAAAGCACGTCTCAGGCGCGCTGTGTCCTGATAGCCTTAGGTGTGCGTGCGTGCGAGCGAGTGAGAGTGTGCGTGTGTGAGAGAGAGAGAGTGTGTGTGTATGTGCGTGTGTGAGAGTGAGTGTGTGTGTGTGAG
>NW_015551122.1:946373-957056 GCF_001515605.1 Sinocyclocheilus anshuiensis
AGCGAGTGAGAGTGTGCGTGTGTGAGAGAGAGAGAGAGAGAGAGAGAGAGAGAGAGAGCGAGAGTGTGTGTGCGTGTGTGTATATACATGTCCCTCACTGATGTCTTCAACAGAAAATTTGGACCTGTAAAAACTAATTTAATGATTTTACACTATTGGGGAACAAGAACCAAACAGTTAGAAAATCTCAAATCTTTCTCATACTGTTTCCAAGCAACTGACACTAGAGATAAAGGGTCGGAAATATGAAGACATTAACTCTGATATGGAGCTTTCAAGCACCCACACGGTAAATCACACTTTCAAAAAACAAAAGCAACAATTTAAGGTGTTTTAGCTAAACATTAACCAATTATATTTGTTATTTTTAAGAATACCATTATTAATTGCAACAAAACAGCCGTGAATATTAAAAATTGATTACTTGTCAAGTAATTAACATGAAAACATTGTCTGATTCATATCTCACAATCCTCAAGTACATATTACATATAGACTTCAACAATGTGGAATTGTGGAACCCAGTCAAAAATGAATTCAATGTATAATGTGGAATGTCACAGAATTTGGCAAAATCTGGATGAATATACCAGTCCAGGGTATCCACAGGGTGTTTTTTTTTTTATTTTTTTACTGTACAAATAAAATGATCATCAAGACTGAGTGGGGAAGGGAAATGCCTATGGTGACATTAAATGGTAAAATTAATGTACAAACCATCATTTAAACAACTTTGCAGTTCAAATACAGGTTTAAGAAAAGAGATGAGTCAAACGTATAAATGCTTATATTAATATAAATTTTAAATATAAGATATCTATATATATGAGATTTATAGAATGCATATTAGCTTCTTGTAAAAGCACCGGTTTCCATTTACAACTCTGTGTGTTTGCTGCATAAAAATACAGGTCGATTTTCACATTGGTCTGAACAAAAACAGTAGATGGGCTGATTGAAAAAGCAAATTCATTCTCTGCCAGTAGCTGGTGCTTATGGAATGGCAGAAATATAGCAGTTTCTTTGGTAACCCCTTCATAGAAAACTACACAGCACAACTAGTTGCTTATTAGCATTTATATTACTAGCATATTGGCTGCTTATTAGTACTTATGAAGCACATATTAATGTCTTGCAATGTTCTGCATGACCAAATTTTAAATCCCTTAGTCCTACAAATACCTAAACCTAAAGGGGTCATGAACTGAGAAATCAAAATTCCCGTGATCTTTTGTCATATAAGAGGTCATTGTCCAATAAAAACATCCTGTAAGTTTCAGAACGCAACACTTTCTCGTTAGTCTACAAACAGCTTATATTGAAGTCGATCTGCCAAAACGACAGCTTGTGGAATGTGTCACTCTATGACGTAATAGTCCGGCTAAAAGGATTTTAAATGCACGACGTGGAGGCCAAGAACCACCCGATGCGAAGCAGAGCCATTATTTTCGTCAGCTACGGCTCGTTAGCTCTAGCATTCTGCCCGCTTCAAATCAGATACAGAGATAAAATAGTGCGGTAAAACCACATTTATTTGAATGAATTATAGCATTTATTTGAATTAATTATCAATGGATCTATTGAGCGAGAGAGAGAGCGAGAGAGAGCGAGAGATGACAGTTGTGTGTGTGTGTTACCTGCGTCTGTGCGTCTCTCTCTACAAACAATGAAGCGGTTTAGTTACTTCTAAAACCACATTTATTTGAATGAATTATAGCATTTATTTGAATTACTTATCAATCGATCTATTGAGAGAGAGAGAGAGAGAGAGCGAGAGAGAGCGAGAGATGACAGTTGTGTGTGTGTGTTACCTGCGTCTGTGCGTCTCTCTCTACAAACAATGAAGCGGTTTAGTTACTTCGATTTTACCTCGTTGCTGAGGAACATAATGTAGCGATTTAATATCTATGCTATTTTATTAATAAAAGTCGCGGGGCAGCACCGACAATAAGTTTCTGTGTGTGCGCAGCGCGATCTGCAATCTCCTTCCTCTCTCCCTCTCACTGTGTTTATGTGCGAGTGATGTGTGTGAGTGTGCATCAATTAAAGCAGCGAATTAATATATAGAACGGTAATTAAACTGACTTGGAACTACCTGTGCATTAAACGGTTTTAATGCATACCTGCCAGCCAATCAGAATAGAGTATTCAGACAGAACATGGATTAAAAAATTTAAAAAAAAGGTATTTTATAGGACCATTTAATGGTTCCCGTTTCATTTCTAATCAAGCATGACCAAAAAAAAGGATCTGTGATTCAGTGAGGGAGTCAGGTGTGCATTGCTCTGAACGATTCGCTGACTGATTAAAGTGGTTGACTGTGAATGTACATAAGCCAACAGCAAACGCTGGACAGAACGCACGTCTGAATGCCATACCTGCGGTAAAGCGGCTCCACGATCAGGTGCAGCAGCTGGCACAGTGCGATGGCGATGTCCTTGTGGGAGGTGGCGTAGAAAGCTGGCATCTGATCCATGATGCTCTGAGCATGCTGCCAGTCACCGATCCTCAGCAGCGCCTCCAGCAGCCCCAGCTTCTGGTTATCAGGAGGCTGACGTGAGAGGAGAGACAGATTAGAGGAGCGGAGGACACACCTCCACATACGGCATCATTACACGCTCCTCTGTTCATTATTTCTTCTGCTGAGGAGTCTGAGGGGATTCTTATCTTCAGGGACAGATGACACACGCACACCATCTGTGTTGGTTCATACAGCTTACAAGTCACACTAATGCAAAGCCCTAAAAACGGCTCTAAAACAAGGATTTTCACATAATCAGTCAAAAGTGGAAAACAATGTAAACTAGGCTGCAACTAAAAACTATTTTGATTCATTTGAGTTGTATTATTCATCTGATATTCCACATCATGCCCAGTGCTTTCATTCAACCTCGATGCACAGTAAATGCACTGTCAAAGCATGAGACCACATGAAACTACACGCACAACGAACTCTGTGGCTTTAATGTACACCTGCTTTGAAAGTATTGTGTTCCACTTGTCTACTTTCTTTTAAGCTCTGCAAAAGTGGCATTATACATGCAAATTCTTCTGATTTCACTATTTAACATGCTTGAAATGGCAAATAGTTACATTAAATAAGAGACAAGACGACGATCCTCTAATTTCAAAGGGAATGAATATAAACGCAGCGGACGATGTTAAAGCCATATACGAGATACCTACATGAGGAAAAATGCATTGTTGGTTGGCGCCACCTAGCGTGCAGGTGAGAATTAAAAGGCGAACAATCGCTTCGCGCTCCTCTGCGATTCGCCTCGCTTTTTCACATCGCGCTCAGTGTGAAACGGCCTTTACAGTATTGCTGTTTGAGATTTTATTAATGAAATAACTGACAATTGACAAGACATCTACACTGAAAGATTTAATGTACAGATGCACAAAACCAAAAGCAGTCATTGCTTAACTGACTGTCATTTGTGTGTATTTTTAATCAACTTGGTCCTGAAGTGTGGTACTTCTGATATCCTAGACCAAAGAGATTCAAAAATCCTTCAGTGTGACAACTAGAATATGAATATGTGAGGTTGGATGACATCCTTTGAATTTAGACTGTACAATGAAAGATGAAGAGTTTTGAAGCCTTATGTTCAATAAGGCTGCATTTATGTGCATAAAGTATATATACACTTCTAAATAATGAACCGAAGAGAGATTGGTTTTAATTAGTAGAAGTAGAGATAATTAATGTCTACTGCTGTTATTGCTCAGCATTTTAAAGCCCTGTGTGCATTCTGCATGCATATTCTGTCACTATGCAGGGATCATTTAATTTAAACCATTAACTTCGTAAACCGCACGACTAAACTGCAGCTTATCTCTGCATCTGGAAGTGAATTTAGTGAATCCGAGGCTGTCAGACACAGAGTCCCTGAGTGCATGCTGAGTGTCTGTACATGCGCTGCTGTATAATCAAGCATCTGATCAGCCCAGCAAAAGCCATTTATGTATCTCTGACATTTACATGCATTTAGACCATTACATCATCAAACTCTTCTGTGCTCTTCTGCCAGTGTTGTTATCGTAAACTAACTAAGAAACTAATTCAACTAAGAAAATTAATTCAAAGAAAGCTGAAATAAAACGGACGAAAAACCTAAATGAAAATTAGAAATGTTGCCTTAGCAACTAACTGAAATAAAATAAGCTAAAGTTGGTTTACTAAAATTACTAAAGCTAGTTACTAAAAGTTAAAGCTATATAAAAATGATTAATAATTAAAAAGATAAATAAAAAAAAAAATGACTGAAACTTCAACCAAAAGTCTTTATTGACCACGTGTATGACCTGCTGACGATTACTACAGCCAACTTTGACTTGTCCTTCAGCACATGTGAACAAATAAGAAACGCATTTACATAAAAACACGTACAACTGAAGCCTGTCAGGCAAGCAAAGCCAAAAAGTGATGCATTTTTGTTCAAGCTCTTCTTCAGCATGGGTTTGGAATGGCATGATTATTTGTGGGTGAACTATTCCTTGAACAGCGTCACTGAACAGTCATTCTTCACATTTCTGTCTGGTGCACAATGACACGCTGCTTTACTGAAAATAAGTTACCTTCTCATTCTTTTCCTCTTCCTTCTCCTTTTCTTTCTCCTTGTCCTCCGTCTTTTCAGAGGGGACGAGCACCATGGTGAGTTTGCGGGCGATCTGCTTGGCCTCCAGGATCGCTCTCTTGTGCTCTTCCACGATGCTGGAATCCAGCGGCAGGAGCTGTGTGAAGAGACGATTTACTCAATCTGTCCTGTCTTCCTATTCCCATTCCTAATATTAATCCCAATCATTCCAAATTATATCCATGTCTTTCTTTTAAAACAACAACAACAAGACTTTGTATTGATGCACAGAAGTTGCGTAAGTGCATTTATTCAGCGACCTCAATTGCAAACAATATAATCGAGACCAATGTTTGGAAGGCTTGATGGCAGATTTATGCAGCAAACAGTGCAAACACACACTGGCTGTATGAGCAAAATATCTCAATGAAGAGCTGTAAACTTCAGCACAGGTTGCAAAAATAAAGTAAAACACAAGGCAAAAAAATTAATCAAATAAAAATAAATAAATAAAAGTCTCCTCTCAAGAGAAAAGCTCTGATGGGGGATTTAAACTCTTGACATCTGGCTACTGCAAACTATATTTTTACTCGTCTTTTTGTTGAAGAAAATAGAAATAGGGCTGGACAATAATTCAATATCAATATGTATCGCGATATAATTTTTTTCAATAAAGGTGATATGATTTTTAAACACATTTCCGATATTTCGATATACATTACCAGTTTCCCATACATTGATTTATTTGTGGCGTTTGACTTCGTTGAATAAACATGAGCACTGCACGTTTCAAAATCATAACACGGCGCGGGTGTTTTATATGAATGTATCTCTGAAGGGAACCGACTCTTCAGAAAAGTTTCGATGGCATTTTCATTTGATCTGATAAAGTAGCGTTCATGAGCGGAGCTGCTTTGATTACAGCCGTTACTGGGGAAACCGCTAGTTTTATCACTCTAAAAGCGCCTCCTGCTGGCAGAGAATGAGTTTGCATTTTAAATAAGCCCATCTCCAGCAACATTTCCAGTTTTTGTTGTTTTTCAAGACCGAAATTAAGAAATATATCGTGATATCAATTTTGGCCATATCGCCAAGCCCTAAATAGAAAGAAATTTTAGATTTAGATATTTTTTTACTCATCTTTTTACGTCAACCATATCAACCATATTGCATGTTGATATATCCACAACTAGTGTTTAATGATGTCAGTGTCGTCTTGTCTTTAAGATATTTTGTTTGTTTTCATTATCGAAATAAACACTACTTTAAGTTTTACCATTTCCACTGGCATCAATGTGTCATTTTGACCAAAAACCAGTCACTATTCAATATAAATCAGTGCCTGAGAGCACCAAGAACAAGCTCATTTTGTCCAGGACTAATTACACTTGTCAGGTGTAGCTTACTGAAGATTCTCCAAAGCATGCAACACATTTAACCCTAGTATTAAAACGCATTTTGTGCATTTCTGTTGCAGATTTTGTGACTGCATTTTCGGCACTAAACGGCATTAACCCAAGCATGACATTAAGCTGGCATTATGCTCTGAGCTGCTCGATTATGAGCATGATGCTCCAGATGCATGTAGGTCCCACTTCAACTGCAAATATTCAACCTCGTCCACAATAACACATTTAATACCCTGTGTAAATTAAGTCAAAGAGCACCTGTAATTCTAATAAGCAGAATTACATTTTAACAACTTAAAAGGATGGTATTTACTGCTTGTTCTGTTCAAAAGGAAGTTATCTGATACAATTGAATCACCAGAAAAGGAAGATGCTGCTATATTGCACAGTATGAACAAGTTCTTTCTCCCAGAAAAAAAAAAAGATAATAGTAATTATTATTAAAAGATAATACTACTACTAGTTCTACTACTATACTAATAATACACAACACACTAAGATCTGATGAGCTGCTGGGTTCATGAATATTAATCATGTTGTCAGCATTGGCTCGAACTGATTTGCTGATTTGGTAATAGATGAGCGCCAGCCAATGAGATTACTGTTTGTGCATTAGCTCCGCCCACTACCAGAGAAATCGGCATATCTTCTGCTTGTTCTTAAAAGCTGAAGAATTCCAAATGAACTCTATTTTGACAGGAAAATATAACACAGAATATTGTTTACATGTAGCGCGTCGATTCAGTGTGGTGTGTGAGACTCTCTCTCTTTGCATGTGTGAGAAACAGCGCTATCAGCAAAGCACACTAGACTTCACTTCACACTAGAGTTTACGGTGCGTCAAATACAGGTGCGCTGCACATCCATTCAGATGAATTGAAATAGTACAGATATGGACAGCGAAACTCTGAAGCGCTCAGTGTTCAGCGAGTGAAAATATAACTGTACTAAACTTATAATAGCCTCTAACTCACACACCAGCGAGTAAAATCTAAGAATTTATTAGCCAATGGCTAACGGTAGACATAATTTAGTCGCCCAGAGTAAAGATTTAGTCGCATATGTGAGTGATTTACTCGCAGTGTAGAGGGTTGTGACACTACTCCAACCGCCATGACTCTTCCACTTACATGAACATAGAGGTCTTCAAGAGCGATGAGATTGTGTTGAAGAAGAGCTGCAGCGATGTGGTACAGAGATGATGGCGTTTCTCCATTAGGCTCCTGTGAAAACACACACAAAAACAAAAAACACCAGATGAACATGATTACAGACACAGAGAAGGGCGAACAAACCCAGCTGCACAATATAATGTTCACAACGTTTCCCATTCCTATGAAGTATTTGGATCACAGTGGATTCCTTCGACTTTCGTTCATTTGAAAAAAAAAAAAAAAAAAGTTGACAGAAAATTACACTTGATACAGCAGTCATCTTGTATGAGTCACTGAATATTACTGCACAATAACATGAACTAAAACTAAAGGCAGACTTCAAATGATATACTCTGCACTGCAATGACAAACGTTTGACTGGAAATAGTTCTGAAAACCTAGCAACATGCCTAACTTGAGAGCAATTTTTGATTTAATATTTATACATGATGATCAGGATCAGAAATTAACTATCCGTTTACTCCAGCCCAAAAGCATAAGATAAACCCTAAATGATCTAATCTCTGTAATAAATGCAAAGGATCGGAGGGAACCCTTATTCATTGTTTTTGGAATTGTATGAAGATCCAACAATTCTGGATGGGTGTCCTAAAGGAACTCGAGAATATATTCTGCTGTCCATTACAACTAGGACCAAAAGCATGTTTACAAGGCATAAGTCAGGAATTTCCATTCAAATTCCAAGGGATTCACCTTCTCCAAATTCTATTATACTGTGCTCGCAAATGCATACTTGTATGTTGGATAACAGATCAGAACCCCGTCAATTACTCAGTGGATAAACACAGCTAAAATTCTTAAAGGACAAACCTTTCAATTTCTATAAGATATGGGACCCTTTTCTCACCCATCTTGGTGTGGAAGAAACTACTAATCCTTACTAAAGTTGGGAATTCAGAATTTAGCATGGAAAGGTTGAAAGACTACCCTTTTGTATTTATTAAAAAAAAAATTTGAGAGTAATAATTTAAGTTCATGTCCATATCATTCGTTTTTGTTTTGTTTAGTTTTTTTCTTGGTGAATTTACACAGCTTGTATGGATGTTTTGGATTTGTGAAAACCCTGTTAATGTCAAAACCTACATTAAAAAAAAAAAGAAGAAAAAAAGAAATTAGCTATCATTAAGGGCAATATTTGTCCCCTTGGAAATGATTTCTAGGGTTTATTTATTTTTTACATTTTTAAAGGCAATTTTTATAATGACCTTCTTAAATGCACCCGTTATCTTTTTTGTCAAATTCTTGAATTTAACCAATTACTTCAATCAATCAGAATACTATAGACAGTTACCAATAAAATGTTCAGCATCAACATTAACAAAAGCCATCTTTACACTGCAATGGTGGAAATAAGCTGGCAAACTGTACACAACAACTGCATAATGGAAATGTATAATTTACATAAAATTACAAAAAAAAAAAAAAACAGGAAGTCATTACAGGGTAGGGCTGCAATATGACAAATCATCACTGTCAATTATTGTTCTTGATATATTAATGATAATGGCCGATCAATAGTACACATTAAAAATAAAAATTTAGTGTTTGGGGAAACGGGATGTCATATTCTGGCTACACAGATAAAACAAGCTGAGAACAGTTTATGAATTAGTTTATTGCTTTTTACGCATTAGAAAATCAAGACTTCACATTGGTTACTTTAGTGAAAATATGAAAGCGGGAAAACAAAACTCAACAGAAACATGTGTGATTGGTTATAATGCTCAATACTGCAAAATATGCAAAAACATTTCACTTTATTAGCTGTAATAGATTTAGTTGAATTGTGCAGAAGCGTTTTGCTCATTTTGTTGGTCCCCGTTACACACATAACACACACACAGGTTTGAAGACAAAGCCTTCTGTCACATGTCTGTGTATTTAACTGTAATGAAGCAAAGATATTTACCCGCTGTGGGTTTATGTAAAGGAAACCACGAACACAGCTGTATGATGGACTGTACCTGGTGGAACTTGAACTTGAAGCCCAGCATGTGGCAGAGGGTCTGGTGCTCGCACATGTAGGACTTGATAAGAGGGATGAAGAACTCATCCTGATCAGAGCGACACTCATACACCTCTAAGATGATGTCCAGCACACGGTTTGGGTCCAGATTGAAACATCCTGAGGACAGAAGACGGGAGGCATCAGCTCATGAGCTCAATGACAGTCAGCACACAAGACAGCTGTAATCATGACAGTTGGTTTGAGCTCACTCAAGTGATCATAAACGTTTGTTTTGGGCCGCTGTGCCAGTCATTATCAGGGCTCAACAGAGACAGTCCAGTGACCCGGGGAAAGTGTGAGAGTTTCATCATTTGCCCTGCTGCTCCACTGCTGTGCTGCTGGCACTGTGTGTATTGTCATTAAGGATGGCTTGATACCACTTTTTATGTCCGATACAGATACTGCAACCATGAGCAACCAATCCAATACTCACTGTTATTTATATCAGTTTAGAATTACTATACTTCATTAACTTACTAACTACACACTGCTTTATTATAAATGAAGAAAAAAACAGAAAAACAAGTCCGTACATAAAATATATATATGTGACCCTGGACCACAAAACCAGTCATAAGGGTCAATATTTTTAAATTGAGATGTATGCATAATCTGAAAGCTGAATAAATACGCTTTCCATTGATGTATGGTTTGTTAGGATAGGACAATATTTGGCTGAGATACAACTATTTGAAAATCTGGAATCTGAGGGTGCAAACAAATCTAAATATTGAGAAAATCATCTTTAAAGTTGTCCAAATTGTTTTTTTTTCTTACCATCTTTTGGGGGTTTCTTGCTTTTAGACTTTAGTAAATTAGTCGTCGCGCACATCCCTAATATACAGTCCACTTCACTGCGTGCTTCAGAATGACTCACATTTACATCATTTCCAGCATTTTTTTGGACAGATGATTACATTTCAGTAATAATAAGAACAACAAGATTATCATCTTCCCTGAGGAATCTTAGAGGGTTTCAGTCGATAAGAAAATACTTTATGTTCAGAAGTGAAATTAAATTAGATACTGATCAAATTAACCTTAACATAGTGGCTTTTTTTTTTTTTCAAAAATGCTATCGAATATTGATATTTTTCAAGGTATTGTATCGAAGTTAGAAATTCCAGTATCCTGATAACACTAACAGATATTACTATTACTATTTACTAAGAGTAAAATATTACTCTTCAGTAAATGTCACTAAAAAGACAAGACAGGCTATATAGACTGCAACAGTTCCTGCACATTTTTTCAGCAGACCTGGTTCCTTCATTAATTTTACCCAAATGGATAGATATAGATATAGATATATATAGATATAATAATAAAAAAAAGTCTTTAAGTTATAGGTTCTAAGCCATGACCCAAACCACACAGTACAAGGTGAATCACAACATTATAAAATTGCATTTGAACCAAGAAAGGATTTTAAACACGTAATTAAATATCATACATATTAACAAAGTTTTATTCTAAATTAAGGACTCTTCTATATATATTAAAAAAAAAAA
>NW_015551122.1:957066-968112 GCF_001515605.1 Sinocyclocheilus anshuiensis
CTTTGGAAGCAAAGCACTTGCATCTGATGTTCACAGAAAGACGACATGGTGGAAGAAGAGCAGCAGCCGGTGCTTCACAAATGTACCAAACGTCATGAAAGCAGATATTTGAGCACATTTCAGTTTTTACGAAAAGAACATGCATGAATGAGAAAAGGTGGGTGATGTGATTGATATGAAAAAGAGTTAAATGCGAAGTCAATGTGACACTGGCACTGACAAGTAAAGATTCACACCACAAATATTTAAGAAGCTTAAAGCGTAGGGAGACTGACTTTATTATGTAATTTGCAGTAGAGGTCTTCATGGGTCCACTTGGATCCGAAAACCTGAGGTCCAAAACTTCGACGAGTGCCTCGGACACGGGTCGGGTTCGGTACTAGCGGCCTCGGGTAATTTAAAATAAATGTGTTTTTTCCAAATGGACCCAATAAGAGCCGAATTCTTTTAAAACTATCCCAGATGTGTACTTGCACATTCGTGTGAAGTGAGGAATGCACATAGAAAAGGAGTATACGTTTGTAACCTCGCACACAGAAATCATCTTATAGATCTGAGATCCATCAGGAAAATCCACTTGCTTCATTATGCTGCGTGTTCATGCAGGGCTTTTCTTTTTTGTGTGCAGAAGCCTTTCACCGGAGATTAGGTTGCAGACAACAATCATTAGGCAATCGATTTAATTTTTATCAAACTATCACGTTTATTTTTCAAATCCACTGGTCACAATTAAAAGCCGAACTCAGAAATAGCTTGTATCCATCAGGCAGGCAATAATATAAAGTAACAATAAATGTTAAATAAATCAAAAGAAGCAGCCAAATCAGTCAGCAGTACACCGCGATTTTTCTTTACTGACTGCAGGGCTGCAGGCTGTGCACACGTCAATGCCATTTACAGTCGGGTTCGAAAATAAATGCCGTCGGTCTCTGGTCTAATTTCATCGGGTCGGGTATTTCTTTAAAAATATATATATATATTTATGCACGTTGAAGTGATTCGGGTCGGGTACAGAGTTTAGGACCTGAGAAGACCTCTAATTTTCAGTGCTTCATGGTAGTGGAAGGAGCTAAAGTGTCACTTTGGTGTGATTTTCTTAATTCGATTCCCAGATTGGAGATTTCTTTGCAGAATTATGGGTAATGGAGTTTTTCCACCAGGAATTCCACTATTAAACATTTAAAAACTATTGAAACAATGCTGGCAAATGGCTTCAACAAAAGCAGGTACCATGGATTGATTACATGGCACTCTATAGTCTACATGGCCTTCTCTCTAAAGCTAGTAAGCTTCCTATCTAGACAAAGTAATATTGTCTAAGCAGACACCTCACTAGATTGAGAGGACTGAGGCTGCAATATTGTCTAGGTAGGTTGCACAAGGTTTTTAAACTATGATGCCTAAAAATACAACCTTGATAGGCAGCACATCGAGTTTTCAGACTGTGACGCCCTTACTGATTTTACAGGCAAGCCACACACTAGTTGAATGAATGAATGAATGCTGTCTAGTTAGGCAACAATTTAGTTTTTAAGACCAGTATTTACAAGAAAGATGCAATCAATCAATCCTATTTTAGGTGGAAATGTGACTTACAATAGTTTGGTCTTGATTTTGACAATCTTCTGGTTGAACTGCTGAGCCTGTTTGATCAGTCCCAGAGACTCCAGCGTTTCAGGATCTAATCTCTCCTTCAGCATACCATCAGGAACACAGATCTGAAAACGACAGACAACAATGCCTTTAATTAGACACTCTTCACCAACACTGCTGTGGAAGCTCTATCAGGAGGATAAGACCAGTATTAAATTAATCAAAACGCTGGAATAATATCTCTGCATCCATCAGCGTAGCACTGCCCACATCCCACCTCAATGGCATTCAGCTACACTTACATAAGACATTAATAACACTGCATAACAAGCCCGTATTTGCATACTAATCAGCCGTACAGTGGTTTAAATGAAAAGAAGAGAGCAGGCACACTGCAGGTCTTGATGAGTCACCCTGACTGCCATTACAAATGCATCGTGTTCTGCCACAACAAAGATGTGAAACATGCTCCGGTTTGAGGCCTAGCTCAAATACCCACAGCCGCTGTGAATGCGTTTCGTTTCATTCCAGCACAGTGCTGGAGGTTCGGTCAGGGGAGGAGAATTTTTCACTAGAGGACAGAATTTGGGCCACTCAATCCTCTAATGCAGCTAATCTTCAGAGTCAGGGGATCGGCCACCCACTTACGTATGCATGCAAAAAAAAGCATATCGTCAACCGCAGTGTGTGCTGTAGTGCTGGAGAGATGGGCGATGTGTCTCAAAGCGCTTTACTGCCACACAGTGGTCATGAAGACAATCACACGCTGCTCTACTCACCAAACAGGCTCCAACCAGCTGGGTAAAATGATCTCGCTTGTGTTTCTCCTCCAAACAGCCAGTCTCAATATCTGCAAAATCAACAATTACACATGCACGTCACGTGAATCACTAAAGTCAGATGTACATAACGTATAAATTAATTCTTGATGTGTTATGTACATCTACTGTCATTTTAATTGATGGTTACAGCAATTATTTGAAAGTGCACACTGTTCTTTTACAGCCTGTTAAATAAGCTTTGTAACAAGAAATGAATCTGATTGATCTTTGTCAGGGTAGACGCCATTCTCAATTTTAAACAGATGTCATTGAGGATCTGATGGATTGACTTAATCTTTACAATGGCATGCAAATGCATAAAGGTTTTAGATTAGATGTCATTTCCGAAACTCACTAATTGAATTATGGAGTTTTTGCTTACTAAAGGTTTTTTTTGTAAAGAGGTTTCATCAGCTAAACAATTGCCATGTTAAATGTCTAGTATTCGTGATACTGGAATGTCTAACTTCTATCTATACAATAAGGGCCTAAAATTTGTAAGGGCATAAAAAAAAAGTTACTTTTTTACCACAGACATTTTATCAGTTAAAGTATTTTCTTAGCTGAAACTCTGCTGTCTGAGTCTCCTTAGGCCCAATGGCACTTTTATATAATTATAACAATTTATAATAATATATAATAATAGAAATATTCAAGACAGAAATACATTATTGTTATCATAATAAAACTGCACTTTAAAATAAATGTAAAAGAAGAGATGGTGGAGAGAGCACAGCTGTATCGGTCTAAAAATATTGCGGAAAATGCAAAGAATTTGCCTTTCTGACATTGCTATATTGAGCACGCTGTAAAACTGTAGCCCTTTTTAAAACAGGCCGGCAAAAAATCCATTTCAAAGTAGCTGGTGGTTAAATATAAGTGGATATTCTCATTGTAAAGGATATTTTAGTGGGCAAAAAAAATTCTATGTGACTAAATTCTTCCGTGTTTGGAAGAAACAAATCCATAACATAATTTGAAATTGCAGTTAATATTATGAATTTCACTGGTTTAGCTTTTGAAAAATTCTTCATAATGTAAAGAGTATGTTCATTTATATGTAAAAAAAAAAATATATATATATATTTTTAAAAATACAAAATAATCATGATTATCAGTTTAATCAGCATGCAGCCCTATTTCGCAGGGTCTTCAAAACAAAACATTTATCGGTAACAAACTAACACATGTTTTGTGTAGGTTTCAAGAGCTGTAGCATCTCCATGTAACATTAAATTAACATTTGAATCAATCACACTGAGCCTGACAAACGAACAGCAGGGAATTTGATGGGAGCTTCATTAGAATAAGTTCAGCAGCTGAATTATGCAAACATCTGTCAGAACAGCGATCTATGTGGACACACGACTGCAGTTTAATAAACATGTTCACTCATGCAAGTAACAAAACTGTCTTTTATACAAATGCATCCTGGCTCTTTCTTCACCAGGACAAATGAGATGACACTGTCTGGCACACTCCTTTCACCAGCATTAGCATGTATAAACATACGGCGGGACTTACCTAATATACAGAAAACATCAGCTAAAATAGAAGGCATATCGTCCCGCAGCTCCTGAAAGACAAACGCAATTGCTTTCGTTTCAATGGCACATTGTACAAATGTTTACAGCATTTCAATTTCACAGGATTTCAACGTCTCTCTTTTTCCCGGTGGAGATTCCAGTTCACTGGAGGACGGTGGACAGCACACTAGATGTAGGCTAGCAGAAGTAGCAGATCTATCACTGGTACACTTCAGCTGTGTTTAGAAGGCTAGTTTCATCTGGCTGGATGAGATGTCACAAGCAATCTGTGGAGGGATTCTGTGTCCATGCTCCACAGATCAAACGTCACTACTGCTGTGAAAGAACGCGTGTAACGTCTGATTCAAAAAGTTTAAAGAAAACCTAATTGAGATACACACGGGACAGCAAACTTCATAACTCAGCAGGACAGAGTTTGTGAGGGTGCTGAGATGGAACAGTCCTAGCAGAACTTCACAAGGTGTTTGCACCGTAACATGCTATTTACTTCAGGCGCTAGGCCAGGGGTGTCCAAACTTTTCCTAAAGGGGGCCAGATTCGACGATGTGCTTTGTTGAGGACAAAAATCTGCAAATATCTTGTTTTTAAAGCTTTGATAATTATTAACATAGTTCATAATTATAACATAGAATGGCTTTATGGTATTTAATCTATTAACACATGAACAGCTGCGGGCCGCTTAAAATTCATCCACGGGCCGCATTTGGACACCCCTGCGCTAGGCATTCAAAGCCACTCACATAAGTTTAGATTAAAAAGCAAAAAAACGAAAGCAGTCGACCTCCAGAAAATGTGTTTCCTGTGACCGCTTGTGAACGTTGAAACCCTGCCCTCCTACTTCCTTACACTCGACATCACTTTTAGTGGGACCAATGTTTAAAACTTTAGTTGGGAGTTTGTTCTGATCAGCATGACGAAACATCACTAATAAAAAGCTGTGTCTATGTCAAGGTCGTTGTAGTCGGAGGATTTCTGATATGCAGCAAAGTGTGATTTTTCCCTGTAACCAGAAAAATCTTGTTTGTCTACAAAGAATGGTTGAAATTTGAGTAATGTTCTCTTTTGTGTCCAACTGTGAAGCAATAGTTCACCCAAAAACCAGACACCTGTCATGTATTTCACAATGTCGCTCCAAACCCTTATGACTTCATGATCTTATGTGAAACATACAGTAATGCATTTTAAAGATTGCTAGTTGTTACAATAAATGGGGGAGACTTTCAAGCTTCAAAAAGTTGCATGAGCCCAGAATATGCAGCATTAAAGTAGCCCATGTATCTCAAGAGCTAAAATGTTTCTGAAGTCGCATGATAGCTTTGAATAAGGAACATACTGAAATTTGAAATGATAATATTTCACACTAATGGGCTGTTAACAGCTGCTACCAGATCATTGAAAAGAATCAGATCTGTTCGATTTGTGAACAAATCATTCACCATTGTTCTGTGAACTTAAACCGATTCATTCCCCACACAGAGCTATCATACGACTTCAGAAAAAATAGAGCATAAGTCATATGGACTACATCAGGGCTTTTCCTTAGAAGTGAAATATTTACTTGAAATACCCCAGGAGATTTTAAGTTAATATTTAAATAACTTAACAGATTTATATGTTTACATACAATAAAACTACACTGAAATATCATATTGCTACTAGAGCCCAACCGATATGTTTTTTTTTTTGGGCCGATACCGATATTATGGGGTAAAAAAAAAAAAAGACCGATATCGATATATCGGCCGATATTATGTGTAAGCTATATAACAGTACAGTATAGTCAAAAGTTTGGACACACTTCCCATTCGTGTCTCCAAACTTTTGACTGGTACTGTATATAGAATACAGTATATACATAAACGGAATATATATACATAAACACATTTTTTGCAACTATAACTCAAATGTGGTGATCAAACACTTGTGTGTCACTATATGACAAATAGGCCTATGTAATGGAAGCAGAGTATTTAACAATTTAACAAACTTTATTATTCAAAATGAGTCTGACATCAGTGCACTTAACAGTAAACTTTAAATATAGGTGCGGGTGGGTGGCGGGCGGATAATTTATTTGAAGTAGCAGACTCGGGTGAAGTTTGAGCTCATCCACGCATCTCTACACTGACCTGAGTCGCCAGTAGCAAACAATGGAGCGCGCTCTGCTGGAAAAACTAAGTAATTACACCACTTAGAAGCATTTCATCTGCATTATATGTTCCGTAAAAAAAAAATGTTCATATCGGCGGCATATTCGCCAATACGATATATCTGTGACAGGCTCATATCGGCCGATAATTTTGGCAAAACGATATATCGGTCGGGCTCTAATTGCTACTGCTGAGACACAAAGATCAAATACTCAGCCGCTAGTGAAAAGAGTTACTTTTAAGGGTGTTGATACTTGGGTTCATTCATTATGTCTATCAAACATTCAAACCATCAAGCTGTTAACATGGCAAATCCTTAACCTTTTATTTTGGTGGGATATTGGTCAAATGCTGGCAATTGTGCAAATGTAGATGTTTGTGTGTATAAAATGAACCTAGCATACATAGCATTCCCAAATGTGCGTTAAACTGATTTTACAAGATGTAGTTTTTGAGAAGCAGCGTAACTGCAAACCATCTGCTCTGAAAACACGATATTAAAAGCTGCGTGTAAATGTAGACAGTGCAACAGACTATATACTTCTTTATTTAAATCACAGCCTTTGATTTGATAATTGCAACTTGAGGACATATCGTTATTTAGATTAATTGTGCAGCTCCACTTGTTTATTTTAATGTTACTTCGATTTAACTATCTTTTCATTGACTAATGTTCCCACAAAAAAACAGCTAGGGGTTTGCGAAACCCTTGACTAGCTCAATAATACTTTGTCATTTTGGAGCTTGAGAATCGTTATCCACATTCACTTCATTGCACTGAAAAGTGGCCAGAATATGTTCACAATATTGTGAATCACACAGGATTAATATGACACATGATGGTGAGTAAATGATGACAGAATGTTCATTGTTGAATGTTATGAGACGGGATCAGCACTCACCATTACATCAGCCAGGAGACTGGCAGCCACATCCACCTTCAGATTGCCCTGGATAACATGCCAGCAGAGTTCATACAGGGCTGTCTGCAGATCTACAAGACAAAACACACACACACACACACACACACACAGCAGACTCAATAACAGCTTTCAGTTCCTACAGTCATGCTGATAACACCTGCACAATATTAAACAGAGCTTCTCGCCACAACCTTGTCAAGAAAAACACTAGGGCTAACCAAACAGGATGACCCATGAGCAGTGTGAGAGTGTTTTGGTCAGGTGACAGAACGGTCCCTCTCTCTTTGGGGCCAGTGCTTGCATTCTTTTGTTTGTTATTCATATGCTTGTGTATGTTGTAAACTTGTAAACTTTGTTGTTGTGAATTCAGTTGATTAAAGTGCCCCTATTATGGGTAATGAAAGGTTCATATTTTGGTTTTGGGAGTCCTTAACAACATGTTGACATGCATGCAAGGTCAAAAAACACTTTCATTGTCTTATAATATGCATTTATTTTTACCTTATTTGCTCAACGACTCCCAAACGATTCGCTCAACGATTCATTTTTCCAAACCCCTCCTTTGCGTGACCTAATCTGCGGTGATTGGTCTCATTTCATCTCTCCTGTAATGCCTGATAAAGCAGCGTTTGTGAGCGCAGTGCTGCTTTGTATACAGCGTTACCGGGGAAACCGCTATTTTTACTGCTCCAAAAGTGGCACCTAGTGGCAAAGAATGAATCTGCATTTTCATTCAGAACAACGCAAAAAGACCAACAAGTGGGCGGGCAATATGCTAATGTTTCATGTTGACGTCAACATGAAACGGCTTGGGATTCTTTTTAAAAACGACTTGTTTCAATGATTCGGAGTCGACTCTTTGTTTTGAGAGACAATAACTTTATACACGGTGCACTTTCAGATTTAAAACTTTGCAGGATGTTTTCATTCACTTAGAGCCGTGTTACACACTGCATGAAAGGTAATTTTCAAAAATCCATAATAGGGGCACTTTAAAACTGTCACCAAGGTTATCTAGATGGTTGCAATAGGTTGTGTTAAAATTGCAACAATGACTCATCATATTATGAGTAGCATCAGTTAGAATCGATAATGAGAAATCAATAAGACTTTCATTAACATTTCCCAGTGACCGTTTATGAAGTTTATAGTTGTCATACCAGGGCTCCAGACTGCGTGACTACTGTATTTGAGACCAAAACTATTAATTTGCAAATTATATTTTTGCTGAGATTGTCACTGGTGACTACATAAATTTACATGTTGTGACTTGTACATGTGGTTTTCCTTGCGATCACATCTTTTGTTATGGTGACGTAATAAACTGAAACGATGTGCATCAAAGTTTTAGTTGAAAAAAGACAAACAGTCCGTCCTCATCTCTGCTGAACACCAGCGTTGACTGCACACCAGTTGTGGCAGCATGAGAGAGATCGAAAATGACGGAGACGTGCGAAGAAAAAGTGCACAGCTTGAACAAACTACAACAGGTAAAGCTGTCATCTGTGTGGATATTAGCAATATCGTAACAATTCTCGTTTATAATCGATACTAATATGGCTTCTTGTTAACAAGATCGTATGCTGCGTATATTGAAGGTTAAAATTGACTGATTTGTTAAAATTACACTTAATGACGTTTTTAAAATAATAAAGTTACAATTACATAATATTTCTACTTCAATTGTTTTTTTTTTAATATAAACAATGGTGGCTGTAATAAAAACTTGATGGATTTATTCAAACATAAATTAAACATTGAAGAACAGTAAAAATTATAATGTATATGTTATATGGTGCATATATTTAGCAAAATGCCCCTCTCTACAGTTTATTTTCTAACTAATGAGTTCATGGTCACCGAATATGTTTTTCTGAGGTAAATGTGACATTACGTGACATTGTACAAGCCGTTATCGACGTCTTTGCGCGACTGAAACACTGATTGAGAGATTACATGAGACAGGATACGGATTGTAAAGTTGTACTCTTTCTTTTAACTTACCTTCGGATGTTTAGTCATGTTTATTTTGTGTGCTGAAACTGGCATTAATGTGGAGATGATCAGTTCACGTGCACCTCGCTACAGCAATCTGTCACTACACATTAAACAGCGCTAAAACGGCATTTATTGTTTGAATATTGACAGAATTTGAAATCTGAGACTTTGTTTCATATTAAAAGTACTAAAGCACAATGCTTATTGCGATTTACTGGATGGGAAGTGTGCTTAAACGTTACGTCCATTAACTGAAAACAGGCTAGACTACTCGATTCTTGGGATTTAAGAATCGCTATCGTTCCGTAAAAATGAGAATAGATTAATATCGAGATATCGATATTTTTTTACCCAGCCCTACGGAGCACGATGCAAAAAAGCACATAATTCAGTGGGAAATGAACAAAGTTTATTCTGTATAAAGAACACGCGAGAATAAATCTGTTCTCAGAGACCAATGATAACAAGAACTCAGCATCCCCTCTCTTCTTCGGTGTTTGTTTACACTTGTTTTGTAACAGCGCCACCACTCTCGCCCTTTTGTGCAACAGCAGCTGCTCCGGGAACATGATTTAAGCTCGAATCGGATTGGACCGCCCATTTCATCATGGAGCGATGGGGGGAAACAAATCGACACAGGGCGGGAATAAAAAACTCTCGCTTTTTCACACACCGCGAATAATCGTGCATGGTGTGAACAGACCCATAGGGATCTATTGTTTTGATTCAAAAGCATCATCGCGCCAAATTTTTGCGTTCAATGTGGAAAGGCCTTTACTGAAACGTCTCATGTAATTGCTCATTCAGTGTTTCAAACTGCGGAAAATGTGTAAAGCAACGTGTAAAAACAATGCCACGTAACAATCATTTACCTCAGAATAACCATTCGGCGTCCATAAGTTCATTAGTCAGCTAGAAAAAAAATAACTATAAAGAGGAGCATCTTGCTAAATATATGCTCTATATTGCATATTCATATTTTTACTTAACCTGTTGTCTACAAGATAAGAAACAATGCAAGGAGCTAAAGATAAAATTCAACATCTCCTATATAACTGCATGTTACTAATGAAGAAAAACAGGTGTGCAGGACATATGACAGCATTTATTGGATGCATTGAGGAGGAGCCCAAACTACACTCAATGGCCAAGTGATGCTGACATAGTTATAGTCTGTGATATTGGCACAGATTCTGTGTACTAAACAATTATTTGTGACTGTACACCATTCTTAAGTAGACAAAGATGTTTAGTTCCCACTTTAAGTGAACCTTAGTCCCCAGGACATCTAAAAAGATGGATTAAAATCCTAATTCTGTAAAAGGAGGGGAGACATAACTCGTTACTAACGTAACTGTGGTTCTATGACTAAGTGATAGACCGCCAGAGGCAGTGCTGAAAGCAGTGGAAAATCCCTCATGCTCGCACTTGACTCAGAACAGAATAACAAAGTTGTCACCTCGTGACTCTCATGACGTATCTTGAGCTATAATAACTAGGGATGGGCGATATGGGCTTTAAAATATATCACGATAATTTCTGATATTTATTGCGATAACTATATCAATGACTATAATTTAGGGAATCCTGTTTCTTTTGAGCAGTGGTCACCAACATTTTTAGGCCCAAGATCCCTGACCTCGGCCTTTATGAAAGACAAGATCTACCTATTGAAGAATTGATAGAAAAAGACATCCCAGATTGTACTTCAAATTTGAGGCCTTTTACTTAGTATTTTAATTAGTGATGCGCCGATCATAGCTGATTCATAATTCAGATTTTCTTTTCTTTCTTTACACATTACTGAGTACACACGTAATGTAATGACTGTTTAATTCATACTGGAAGCCGGAGGGCGCCCTTGCGCAGGAACGCCACATATGCATAGTTAGTAGAAGTAATGCTCCAGGAAGAAGTATCCATTGATCGCTGTAGCTGAATAAAACGCAGATAAAGAAATTTGAACTGAGGAAACCTGAAGACAATAAACATGCGATTGCACAAAATATATGGT
>NW_015551122.1:968156-970971 GCF_001515605.1 Sinocyclocheilus anshuiensis
ACTCCACACAGTCGTACACAGAAATATGTCAACAACTAGACTTTATCGTTATTATCGCGGGAAGACGAATTCTTATTGTGTGGAAAATTTTTACCGGTATATCGCAAACGATAAGATATCGCCCATCCCTAACAATAACCCCCAACCGATCTCTTCCACTTCGTTATGTTTGTAACTAGCATTCTATTTCCTTTCACTCCAGACTAGAGCCCAACCGATATGGGTTTTTTGGGGGCTGATGCCGATACCAATATTAGGTAGTAAAAAAAGACAGATGCCGATATATCGGCCGATATTCTTTATGTGTAGGCTATATTATAGTACAGTATAGTCAAAAGTTTGGAAACACTTCCCATTCGTGTGTCCAAACTTTTGACTGGTACTGTATATAGAATACAGTAAATAGCCTACATCAGAGGTTCTCAAACCTCTCCATGAAATGACTGGATTCCGCGATTCCATCCATGTTTTCTGCATCGCGAAAATCATAGGGCCCTACTAATGTAACAAACGAATATGAGAAGCTCATCGCGAGAGTAAAAGACGAGGACATTGTTGTTTATTTACTTAGCATTGAGTCTCTCCAACTAGGTGACAACGTAGCGTTAAATCACCATTCAACAGACCCAAGCCACCACCGCACTGCCGTCTATTGGACTGCAGAAAGATACTAACTATCTGCTAAGTTACTGACCGTACTGACAAACTATGCTGACACTGTCTGCGCCACAACAGAACGCGACAAAGCAACCGTTGAAAATCATTTGAACTTTGTGTCAGCATGTCATAAATAGAACGAGGTATCAGTTTACTGCATCCAGTGTAGACAACATAAGTGATTATAATGGGTTCTATTCTACACCGGACGCGAACGGCGCGGCACGACAAAATACAATAGAATTCTATTGTATTTTGTCTTGCCACGTGGCACGATGTGACCGATGTGATAAGCATGAGTTGTGGGCCATGGCACGGCCGGTATAAGCATTGACTGAGTGGCTGCGATCAGCTCCGGTGGCCGTAACACAGGTTTTAATGCGCTGCAGATGTGTGCCGTGATGCGCAGATCAGCTCTAGTCTCTAACGTCACTGAATCTGCTGTTAAAAATGAACCATCCATTCATCATATCATCATGGAAAACTAAGAATTAGAATTATTGTAATGTGACGATCAAATATAGGTGCGGGTGGGTGGCGGCCGGATAATTTGAAGCAGCGGACTCGGGTGAAGTTTGAGCTCTTCTGCGCAACTCTAAACTACACTGACCTGGGTCGCCATTAGCAAACAATGGAGCGCGATCTGCTGGACAAACTAAGTAATTACACCATTCAGAAGCATTTAATCTGCTTTATGTTGTGTCAAAAAATTCATATCGGCGGCATATTCACCGATACAGATATATCGGCGACAGGCTCATATCGGCCGATAATATCGGCTAAACAATATATCAGTCGGGCTCTACTCCAGAACACCAGAGGCAGTGCTGAAAGCACAAGTGGACCACGCAGTCCTACACAGTCACAAGGAATCCCCTTGTGAAGCATCTGTACAGGCTGATAGCACTGCAGCACAAACCGCTGGCATGGGAGTCACATTTAATATGTAAAAATTAGAAAATGAGCAAGCTGAACTCCAAGTTGCAGCAGCACAAATATCAGAGAGCGACACTCCCTTAAACGCTGCCCAAGATGCTGCCAAAGCACGAGTAAAGTGACAATGGACAGATGAAGGCAGATTGCTCCGCAGACTCGTATGCATGAGAAATTATCTGCGTCACCCAGTGTGCCAGTCTCTGTCTGGAAAGCGCAGCACCCCCACACACACATCGTCTTATGCCAAGCTGCTGTCTTATCAATGTAAGCCCATAAAGATCTAACTGGACATGGCTCCAATCGTATGTCAGTTTGATCTGCGGGCAGTGCAGCCAACACAATAGGCTGATTCATAAAATGTGGGGACAAAACCTGCCTGATTGGGCCACAATGAGACACTACTCAATCCATTTCTCCAACGCAAACAGGGAGCACTCACGGATAAAGCATGGAGTCCACTCACACGCTTCTCTGTTGTAATGGCCAAGAGAAATTCGGTCTTAAATGACAGCCATTTAATATCAGACTCTGATATTGGCTCAAATGGGGTCTGACACAAGGAATTGAGAACAATATTCAAATCCCACGTCGGACTCCGCACACGTGAAGGAAACAAAGGCAACAATTAACCTGTCAGACCCAAGCGAAGAAGTACTAAACTCAGATCGTTGAGCCGCTAACGCCTCCACATACACCTTTAATGTGGAAGTTGGACGACCAAGTTCCAAAAGATGCTGCAAAAAATCTAAAATGCATCCCACTGAACAGTGTAATGGATCAACATTGCAGCCAGAACGCCAGTCACAAATCACTTCCCCCTTACAAGCATACAACTCTCGTGTGGGCGCAGCACGAGCATTCAAAACAGTATTCTGGCCCTCAGAGGCCACACCCACAGAAACCCGCCGTCCTTTTTGGTTACAAGAAAATAAATGGAAAAGTATCCTCCGGGGTGAACTTGAGGGTCTACTAACTCTATGGCACCCTTGCGCAGCAACACCTGAAGTTCATGCGCAAGTGCCTCTGCCTGGCATGGATCGTGAATTATTGTCTCACGCCATTATGAACAGGGTGTCGACAGCAAAACTGTATACAGTACCTTCTTGAAAGGGTAGTCAGCAGCCACTGATTTGATGTTATCGATCTCCAGCGCCCCAGGTGACTTTCCGTTAAACAACCCACTGACATCTGTGGACACTTTTCAGTAGAGGTGGGGGGGGGG
>NW_015551122.1:971095-975866 GCF_001515605.1 Sinocyclocheilus anshuiensis
CTGGGTGTCAAGCGTAAGACTGATGTCCATTCAGTTGAGACCCAACTACTAGGAGGTGGAGGAGCTTGTGGGGTCTGATGCTGGAAATGCTGAGGAGGTCTATATGCAGATCTCACACCAACATTGAGATAACACCAGAGGCTGGTGGAGGTGGCCTTGATCCTAAAGCTGTCCCCACACAATGGGAATGCGTTTCAGAGACCGACACATGCCGGTCCAAGGTTTCCTATGCAGCTGGTCCAAAGATTTGACCAGGAATTAATGGCATTCGTCTCGAAAAAGTCAACCAAACCTGCCTTAGAGCTTGCACGAGAGTGCCTAAAGCGGTGCCACAGTGACTGGCAATAACACCCATGGCTTGTAAAGAGAGTTCAGTTAGTTCGGTCTCTAATGGATCAGATGAGGCTTCACTCAGAGAGGAATGTAAAGCTACAGCATGTGCGCCAAGGAATTGGAAAAACGGCCAAGGCCATTGTAGAATTGTACGTACGGGGCAGTAGCTCATCAGTGCGTCTGCACTCGACGTTGGGACAATGCACATTTACACGAAGTGTCTCATCGGGAGACACAATGAGTGCTGCCTTTGATGAGTTTTGTAATGCCGACACCAATACAGATGTGGAGTCTTGGCACTGAGGCATGGTAAAGGATGTGCTCTGTGCACGAAGTAAAAAAAACATTCTCAGAACTTACTGTTGCCTGAGGGGGATCCAGATTGATTCGGGCAAGCATCGCTTTTGATGTTCCTTCCAGTGATGCAACAACTGAAGATGACCCACCTGACTTCTCAAACATAGTCTCACTGCCAAGCTACACAAATCGCGTTCAAAATCGGCAATGAATCGCCCGCGATTTTAAACGCGATTTTGTGTAGCTTGTCAGTGAACTACGGCTCTGTGTAGCAAATGCCGCTCCATCTGAACGCACGTGCTGGAGATTTACTACTAATCACAGGAGCGGCTTTACTGATGAGATGCGCATGAAAATTGCATTCGATTTTTTGCACAGCCCTACCTGACAGACGCGATCGACACACAGCGGGTGGCATTATGGCGCATTCCGGCACGAGTCAGGCATTGCCTCTTTAAGATGATCCACACAAGAGAAGCGTGACACTGACAATGTCTAATTATGATATCCATTACATTAGTGCACGTAGAACATCTAAGTGTATCCATGTCGAATCAAAACTCACCTTAAATCCACAGCGTCTGTAAATCCAGCGCTCGCTAGTGGAGTTCACTCAGCGATATAACGCATATACAGGGTGTCTACAGATATGAACAAGTTAAATTTAAGACTTTTTAAGACATTTTTAATACCACCTTATGTGAAATTTAAGACCAAGCCTGTGACAGAAATACACATTATATTACATACGTATATGTAATATTTAACACGTTTAAATGTAAAAAGAAAACAAAATATCGCTGTCAAAAATTATATTTGTTATTACGATATACAGCGAACTTTTCATATCAGCAGACAATATCCCATACAAAATATTCCCACAAAACAAAAGTGTCGCATCACCGAGATTTTTGGTGGTATAAACAATTTATTCTGAAGCAATATTTTCATCAGTTTTCTGTCAGCTTTTACATACTTAAATCTGCATGTTTTTAATATTTACCACAGGACGTCATTTACCTTTATAAAGGCCAATATTTTTTTTTTACCTTATTAAATGTATGCGTCATCTTTCAAGTCAAATTCTTACAATTGATCAAGAAATTTAATACACTACAGGGCTGTTACCAATCAAATTAAATAATTACAAAATTACAACAGCAATAAATAATGTTATGGGATTAATGTTGTAAATAAAATTGAACATACAAATAAGAAATGTTGGGGAAAAATGCATACTTTTAAGCATGAGACTAAACCGCCAGTAGGTGGCGGTAAGTCACTTATTCATTCAACCGATTCCTTCAAACCTCTGAATCATTCAGTAACAAATGCTAGGTGTGGCTTGGAGAATGTGCGCAATAATTCTGTTCTGATCTTTGTTTGGAACTATTTTCGTTGGTGAAATAGAACAAAACAGTCAATTGTGTCTAAAAATGTAAGTAACTTCATATACTTTACTACTTGTTTGTTGAACTAAAATCAATGTAACATTTGCAATCGTGAAAATATTCAGCAAAATAGATCCCTTGTCATGGTATGTTACTTGACTATATCATGCTATAAATAAACTAAACATTTTGAATTTTTACCTCAGTATGTTTGTTCTGTGAGTTTGTTTATGTGTGCCGTTCGCTCATTTGATTTGATTTCTCCATGAAAGTCTCTCACAGAGACAGGCAGCACGAGCCTCAACAGCGCGACATTGATAATAGAAATACGTTACACTATCAATTATCAATCGCTGTTTAAGCTGAATGTAATAAAATCAGAAGAATCATTCGCACGTTTTGATGCGTGATTATATTTTGTCACTTAAGTTTTAATCAGGCTATTAGTCCTGTCGGGCAAGTACAATTCTCAAGCCATTTTTCAGTAAACTTGCATGAACCCATTTAAAGTAGTTCGGAGGCTGGACAGCGAGCTGGTGTTTGACTGTATTCTGTAACCGCAATTCTCTCTGATGACGCGGTAACTACAGCGGGGGGGAAAAGTACTCTTGATGGACACTCACTGGGTCCGTTAGACTGGAGACATTTTTGTGGTAATGTGACCAAAAATATTTAAGACCTACTGAATCTGAATTTAAGACATTAAGACTTTTTAAGGCCTTATTTTAGGAAAACTTTATTTAAGACATTTTAAGACTTTTTAAGGACCCGCGGCCACCCTGATATACGCTCTCAAGACAAGGCAACCAAGACTTACGAATGCATATCTCCTCTGAGGGATTCAAACTTGCTGGTACCCAGAAGATTGAAGCCTCCACAAAACGTGAGGTTTCAGAAATATTTCTCCAATCGCTAGAGTCCAGGCTCACAAAAAAACTAACGTTACTGATAGAGATATAGGAATTGACGAAACCGCTTGCAGATATCCATAAGAACTCTTCAGCAGCAAGCTGCACAAAATAGTCACATCTGAGTCAACCAATGCTTAGTAAAGCAAGAACGATCTAGAGATTGAGATGACATGTTAGGGGGTTATTATAGCTCAAGACACGTCATCAGTCACGAGGTGACAACTTTGTTATACTATACATACTGTGCATAATCCACAAATGCAACTTGTTTGTGTGTTTGCATTTAACGCCATGCCAGCTTCTGTGGCTATTTTCAATGCGAGAGAAATTTATGGCTAAATTAAATCAGGTTTTTACAATTTATTTTCGCTAAAAACTCTAAAACTGTATTTGGCTTAACTCTGTTAAAAATCTCTTCAAAAGAGTTAACTGAATAAAAAAGTTCTCTCACAGGGTTAAAACCAGCACAATCTAATAAAACATGCTTCAGGGATAAAGGGTTTTGCCAGAGAGAACATGTTGGAGGATCTTTCCACAAAAGCAATGTGTGAGCCTAAAAAACACCAATTTCAGCTTAAATAAGGATCAAATAAGGCAAATATTCATGAGCATCCAGACACTCGCTGATGTAGTTTAGACTCTCATCTAAGTAATGACAGGGAACTGCCTCCCCACACGTGTGAATTGGGATGAAAGTGTCAAAGTAAAGATGTTAAAATGTTGTTACAAGCAGCAGTCAGACACTGAACACAGTGAACTGAAACATCTCTAGCAGACGCATAACAGGTACTTCACTGCATTATTAAAACCATCTTACAGAATACAATCTATGCTATTTATTAGAGCTGAAATGATTAGTTGACAATAATAAATTGTCAACAAATATTTTTGAGTCTTTTGATCTTATATGACCTAATGTAAGGGCATGTGATAACACCCTCTTTATTTTGACCTTCAGCCCGTTGGTCCCCACTGAAGTCCATTATATGGAGAAAAATCCTGGAATGTTTTCCTCAAAAACTTTAATTTCTTTGCGACTGACGACAGAAAGACATGAACATCTGGGATGACATGGGGGTGAGTAAATTATCAGGAAATCTTTATTCTGGAAGTGAACTGATCCTTTGAAGTAGGGATGCACCGATACCGATACTGAGCTTCTGTACTCGTACTCGTTAAAATGCCCCGATACCAAACGCCGATACCACACAGCATGTGATAAGCGCCATATTCAAACAAAGAAACACCAACAACAGAACAACAGACAGCAGAAAGGAGTTAAGGATGTCTACTACGCAGTATATGTATGCAATTAATATAACGTTAAACATTCAGTATTAACGCCTGTATAGCTGGTGTGCACGAGCTGATAAACAAATCGCGCTGAGTGGATTGAGTGCGTGGCGGCGCAGATGCGCGAGCTTGTCGAGTGAATGTACCTTTCTCTCAGACATCACTGGAAAGTTTGTAGTTCGGTCGGATATGTCAAAAACAAGTAAAACAATGCATTCTGCATCAGTACAAATACCTGCACGCGTTGCGCGTGTTTTGCTTGCTTGACTGTTTCTGCATTATATGAGTGGCTTTGGAATATAAATCGCAGCACGTTTCAGATGAAAATAAACTTCTATTTCTGAAAATATCACAGTTAGGAGCTTTATAGCGAGTGGTTCCCGCGTGATTACAGTACTGAGCCGCTGCAGTGGAGCAGCTCTGATGCTATTAAATTAAAGATGATGTACCATAGAGCAAAAAAATGAACAGTGAAAGTAACAAAAACTTTTAAAATACATATTAATGGCCATAATTAAGTGTGAAAATAACCGAAGGATATACAGT
>NW_015551122.1:978156-1001385 GCF_001515605.1 Sinocyclocheilus anshuiensis
ATACAACCACTGCGGCGGTAAACAAATTGCCACCGTCACAAATCCTGAGACTAAGAATTAGGAACTGAACTCACCCTTAAACTCATGACTGCAGGGTTTCCCCACAAGGTCCTGGAAAAACTGTAAACTAGAAACAGAAGAGACAAATAAGTGCATAGCTAGAAAGAGAATTTCAGTTATTAATAAACACATAAGCAACAAACAAAAAAGATCATGTCATCTGCACTGAATATAAAAGAGAATGAGGTATAATAATTTTAGGGCATGAGAGATCAACTTTAAGTCGGGTTTACTATTGACCCCATTTACGGCTTACTAGACATTTAAAGCTTGCTTATATCACAACTGCAGTCTATTATCCAGCACCACAATCCCCGCTGTATGACAAACATCTACAGGTTATTGACAAGTAAGCAACCCCCTCACTGGATTTTAAGAATGCTGAACATAGTTTTTAAACAAGACGCCCAACATTGTTGTCTAGACAAGAAAATCATTGGCATCTCGCTACATCACAAGTGCACCATGCTCACAAAGCTTCTCGACACTATGATCACTACAATGCAACCTAAGCAGGCAGCTAGCTAGGTGTCAACAGTTAGAACGCTCAGTAGGTTTTTTTGACTGTGCTGCTCATAAATGCCGCCTAGATAGGTCAGATCACTATGTTTCGAGACACAACCAAAATCTCACAACAATATCAACCGGTGCGCTTATAAAAGTGAGCTTGAACTCATTAGCACAGCTATCATCGGCTTACACTACACACACACCCTCCTAACATCCCATAATATGGACTTCAGGTCTGCTCAGGGTGTATGAGATCATGTTTACCAGCATGTAACACACATTACATTCTTTGTAACACACACTGATAAGAATAAACATGCTAATGCTAACCCAGCTAACTGTTAGCACACTGACGCTACATTAATGGAAATTACCCAAGTGCCCGAGAAAGTGCCTTACATATCCACGCACAGAAGCGAAAGACTTTATATCCTTTATTTGGTAAGTGGTAAGCTTAGACCTAGGTTTATTGGTTGAACTTTAAGTCATGAGTCTTGAACGCGCACTAGCTGTGGACATTCACGATGAGGAGAAGATGATTTCGACAATCACCCGCGACGATACCGCCCAAATAAAATGCATATCACTTTATTTTCATCCCCACTTCCCATCGGACTGCTAAACTCTTACTCACAACTCATTTTTGCCGGATTTGTCCCAGTTTTTGATCCAGTCAGACGGGAGGATCAGCGCCGCCATCTTCCTCCTCACGCACTCGCTCGCTCGCAGCAGCGGGAGTTTCTTCTTCTTCTTCTTCTTCTTGGCTTTTAACGGCGGCTGGCAACCAGCGTAATTAGGTGCATTGCAGCGGGAGTTTAGCGCGCAGATGCGGCGTAGTCTTCTTCTTCTTTGATGTTTAACGGCGGTTGGCATCCAACTTCAATGGTGCATTACCGCCACCTACTGTACTGGAGTGTGGAACGGCGCTAGCGCTAGAGAATAAATTATATCCATCCTGAAGGGAGACTTTCCTTCTCCCTTCTTCCCCTTTTATACCAGTAATAAATTCCAATGCTGTAACCTATATCATATTTGCTACACCAGCGTCCTTTAGGAAGCTAAATAAATGTGAACTAATGTCATTTGATGTTTTTCCTAGTATTCCCTAAAGTGAATTCCCTTGAACCCCCAATTTCCAAAGCTTTCTTTCAACTTTATCTTTTCACAATTATACTTTTCGACATTCAAGCACCACATGTTCAACAGATTCAATACTGTTACAAAATCCACATCTTCCTGATAAATGTTTACCGATAATATGTAAGCTCTTATTTGCGCAGATGCGTCAGATTGATAGAGTCCATTTCATTTTTAAGTCATTTAATAGCTCCATTTAATTACATTTTTAAATTATTGAAGCCAGAAAAAATTTAATTTTGTAAATAATACTTTACTTTGCTATGTTTCACACGTTGCTAGCAACAGCAAGTACAAAATTGATAATCAGCTTTAGAGAGAGAGAAAGAAAAACTGAAATAAATATAGGACACAAAAGTCTTTTATCATCTTTTTAACATTTATTTTTTCCCGTATTCCGTATACTTGTTTTTCTCCCATTTCTTTTATTTCCACAGACATGTTCATAATTTCTTTATTGGCTTAATATATTTATTTGTTTTCTATGTTGTGTAATTCGGGAATGCACGTACTTTTCTCAGCAATCATGAATAAAGATCGGCTTGTGATTTAAAAAAAAAACCGTTAGTGGCACCATTAGGCTTTTATTTTGAAAATACTAACGTATTTTCGAGCTTTTGTCTTGTCGCTTGAGACTTTTATTGTGGAATTGCTCCCCGGACACTTCCGCATCGCTGAGCTCCACCAATAGGAAGCGGACAGGAGTTGCAGGACCGTCGTGGGCGCAGTGGCAGCTTCAGAAATGTTTTATAAACTTTTGATAGTTGTTTTCCTCGCTGTTAGTTTACAGGGCACGCCGTCAGATGGACAGAAAAAGAAGGAGGTCAGTGGACTTGAATTGGGTTTTTATCAAATGGTTTTTATCCCTCATATACACTGAGCTCATTGGTTACTCAAATGATGTGATGGCTCTCATAGACTCGCTCGGTCTCACAACCACAAGGGATTAAATGACACATTATTGTTTTATGCATTTTTAGAACACTGTGGTCCATCTTTAAATCACTTGAAATGAATTACTGATCTCGATTTTACTCTGTGTGTTGTGAGGTGACACACTTGGCCCTGTATGCAAACTAAGCTAAGCTTCCTGCTGTACAGCTGACTTCATGTGTTATTACTGCTTTGTGTTGTTCATGCTAGTATGCATGTAATATAGGGCAATAACGTGAGCTTACTGCATAAAGACTGAAGCGGTGATAAATATGCTGATTGCATGTTGCTGAAAGCATGATCTGAATGAATGTGTGATCTGTGTGTTTTCAGACCCTGCTGTCAGAGAAGGTCAGTCAGATGATGGAGTGGGCCAGTAAGCGTGCAGTGATCCGGATGAACGGAGAGAAGTTCAGGAGGCTGATCCGGGCCCCTCCACGAAACTACTCCGTCGTCATCATGTTCACAGCGCTGCAGCCACAGAGACAGTGTGCAGTCTGCAAGTGAGAGACCTGACAACACAGGCACCATAACGCCTTAGGCTGCTGTCTAGCCGTGTCCTTATTGTTAGTAAAGCTATTAAAAACCTGAAATAAAATGAAACATTTAGCCCCGGCCACGAGTTGAAGTAAATAGAAATATTTAAAGCTATTCAAAACTAAAAATAAATATTTAAAATAATAATAATCATAATTTGCAAAATACATAACAGAGTTACTAAAACGTAGAACTAAAAATAAAAATGAAAACCGTTTTTCCCACCGGTGGCAGATGAGGAGAGTGTTCAGGAAACCAAATTGAATAGCCGAAAGTCGCTATTTTTGCATTTCCATTTGTTGCTGCTGCACAGAAATGGCATGCTTGACACTGAAACCTAAAACCTTTGCACTCAATTATTTGTGTTGTATAAAACTTGATATTTTTTGACACTTTTGTTTGTTTTCAGACAGGCGGATGAAGAGTACCAGATCCTTGCGAACTCTTGGCGTTATTCGAATGCATTTACTAACAGGATTTTCTTTGCAACGGTGGATTTTGATGAAGGCTCAGATGTTTTCCAGATGGTAACTACCCTCAATATGTTTTACATGTGTACTCCACCTCATATATTGCTGTTTTAAAGAGAACAGAGCATAAAACAACATGAAAAGCAGTGTTTGCTTCCATAACGTGATATGTTTTGAAGTGAAACAACATAATCTGGGGCAGGACTTGACTTTATCTATTAGAAATGTATTGCATATATGCATCTGAATGTGATGCCTGTGGGTTAACATTAACCTATCGCTCACAAGGACTGGGTGAGGTCTGTGTTAAAAGGTAAGTTGTTTCAGAGGCATTGCAATAAATTGCATTGCATTGTGATTGATGTTGATATTAAGAAGCATTAAACATCTTGATCATTTCCATCATTCATCATGTATGTCCTCTACAGCTCAACATGAACTCGGCTCCGACGTTCATCAACTTCCCGGCCAAAGGCAAACCGAAGCGAGCCGACACGTACGAGCTGCAGGTCCGAGGCTTTGCGGCCGAACAGCTGGCTCGGTGGGTGGCCGACCGAACAGACGTGCATGTGAGACTAGTGCAGACACATCCAGAATCTGAGCTGAACGCTCACATCAGGCTTTAACATGCTGTCGCGTGTCGTTCAGATCCGGGTGATCAGGCCTCCGAACTACGCCGGGCCGCTGATGCTGGGTTTGCTGCTGGCGTTCATCGGCAGTCTGGCTTACTTGCGCCGCAACAACCTGGAGTTCCTGTTCAATAAGAACGTCTGGGCTTTCTCTGCACTGGTGGGCACCTGTGTTTTATAACGCAAAGATGAGACTTTAATATGTGAGCCTGGAGCACAAAAGCAGTCTTAAGTCGCTGGGGTATATTTGTAGCAATAGCCAAAAATACATTGTATGGGTCAAAATTATAAATTTTTCTTTTATGCCAAAAATCATTAGGATATTAAGTAAAGATCATGTTCCATGAAGATATTTTGTAAATTTCCTACCGTAAATATATCAAAACTTAATTTTTGATTATTAATATGCATAAGTCACCTACATCTTGGATGCCCTGGGGGTAAGCAGATAAACATCATCAGGGGTGAACTATCCCTTTAATTTGGACAAATTTAAAGATGATTTTCTCAATATTTAGATTTTTTTGCACCCTCAGATTCCAGATTTTCTTATTGTCCTATCCTAACAAACCATACATCAATGGAGAACTTATGTATTCAGCTTTCAGTTGATGTATAAATCTCAAATTAAAAAAATTGACCCTTATGACTGGTTTTGTGGTCCAGGGTCACATATCACACCAATTGGTCTTAAATATCTCATTTAGTATCTATTTTAAGTTTTAATAACTCAGGTATGGTTATCATTATGAAAATAGCCACAGAAGCTTGCATGGCATTCAAACACTATGCAAACATGTGTAGCGTGTTCTAGTAAAATGGAATTGATTCGAATTAAATGAATAATAGAATGGAAATGGAATTGTCTGCCGGATGAAAATTACAGAATACAGTAGAGACCCAAGCAATATCTAGAGTCCTTGTGTGCTCTTTATTTATATCTACTGTTTGTTTAACTCTAAGCAAATTAGCAGCTTCATAGCAATGCATTAACAACTGTTCTGAAAACATTAGAAACTGCATGGTGAGTTTTGAACAGGCAAGCATTTTTCATCTCTCTCTCTCTCTCTCTCTCTCTCTCTCTCTCTCTCTCTCTCTCTCTCTCTCTCTCTCTCTCTCTCTCTCTCTCTCTCTCTCTCTCTCTCTCTCTCTCTCTCTCTCTCTCTCTCTCTCTCTCTCTCTCTCTCTCTCTCTCTCTCTCTCTCTCGCTCTCTCGCTCTCTCTCTCTCGATCTAGTGCTTTGTTTTGTTCATGACATCTGGTCAAATGTGGAACCACATCCGAGGACCTCCATATGCTCACAAGAACCCAAACACTGGCCAAGTGGTTAGTAAAACCCTTACCTCACGTGCCTTTGTATATTTTTTTTGTTTGGTTTTATACTTTAAAGACCCCATGAAATGGCTTGACATGATAACCCCACTTTGCTGTGCTGATGTATTTCATATTGAGAATTGCTTGTCAGTTTTTTAAATATATATATATATATATATATATATAAATCTAGAGAGCATTTGATATCTTAAATGTGTGGATTTGATGAAAGTTTATTTTGTAAACTTGCATAATGCTAATATCCATAGACTAAAAGCCACAAAACATTTCAGTTTCTTGAGGTCTTTAAAGGGGTCATGACATGCCTTTTATTATTATTATTATTGCAAGTTTTGCTGTCATGTACAATAAAAATATATCTGCAAAACATTCTGCACTGTCATTCAGACGCTCAATCAGAAAATCGCTCAGTTGTTGGTCTTTTGTCTATTTTAAGGCTTGTCAGTAAACAGACACCGTTATGATTGAATAATGCCACTGCATCGCCTCACTGCACTGAAAAATAGATTTTTTTTTTTATGTCATGATCCCTTTAGTTTTCATTTGTTCAAGTTTTATTTCAAATGACAATGCATCTTTTTCATTTCAGAGTTACATCCACGGCAGCAGTCAGGCTCAGTTTGTGGCAGAGACTCACATTGTTCTTCTCTTCAGTATCCTTCACTGTTCTCAGATCAGTCACACTGCACAATTGCAGTTACATACTGAATAAAAGTATTAATTTCTCTTAAAACAAAAAAAATCATACTGACCCCACACTTTTGAACAGTAGTGGATCTGTACACATACAGTGGGTATAGAAAAGAATCAGCCCCCTTTAAAATAATCACATTTTGTTGCTTTGCAGCCTGAAATGAAGACGGACAAAGTTTTTGTTTTATGCAGCTGTATTTACTCAGTGTTAGCTTCAAACATCCTAAATGTGATTTTTTTTTAAAGGGGCTGATTCTTTTCTACACCCACTGTAGCTGGATATTAACATTTACATTTAGTAATTTAGCAGACGCTTTTATCCAAAGCGACTTACAAATGAAGACAATAGAAGCAGGTTTTTGTTTTATGCAGCTGTATTTACTCAGTGTTAGCTTCAAACATCCTAAATGTGATTTTTTTTTTAAAGGGGGCTGATTCTTTTCTACACCCACTGTAGCTGGATATTAACATTTACATTTAGTAATTTAGCAGACGCTTTTATCCAAAGCGACTTACAAATGAAGACAATAGAAGCAGTCAAAACTAACAAAAGAGCAACAATATATAAGTGCAAATGACAAGTCTCGGTTAGCCTAACGCAGTACACGTAGCAAGAGAGATATATATATATATACATTATATATATATTTACACAGTGCACCGCATAAATGAGTACACCCCCTTTGAATAAATATAAAATATGTATTTTCTTAATGATCACTAATATAATTAATATAATAATAATTGAAACATATTAAACATATACTTAATTAAAACAACAAAATATATGCCAATATGTTCTGTAAGATAAGTAAATTAGCCAATTTTGTTTAAATTAAGGATTGCAGAAATGAGTACACCCTAGATTTAATTCAGAAAATGTATAATATTCTAGTACTTAGTACACTGTGGGTACCAAGCACTTCTCTCTGTGCTCCTCCTCTAGCAACACCAGAACATTTTGGATGCGTTTGGATCCGAAATGATTGACTTGCTCTCATGAGACCAGAGTATGGATTCCCAGAAGTCTCTATTTTGTAAATATGGGCCCTGGAAGAGGTAGGTGCTACTTCTGCTATATTTTCACACTTAAAACAATAATTTGGTTTTCCTCTTGGACCACTGTCCTCTTTTATGCTAAGAAATAAGTCACCTGGCAGTTCTCTCCCGAGTGGTTCCACTGCTGCCAGCATTAAGTCTGAGTATGTTATTTAGTAACTTTCAGGAGGGTGTACTCATTTTTGCAGCACAAAATTGTATCACTTTGATAGGAAAATCTTATTTTGCTGAATAATTTTGGCATTCTTCTTTAATAATTGATCAAGCAGGCTTGTTGGAATATTGCATCTCCAAAGAACCCTAACATGTCTTCTAAGTAAAAAGTAATTTCTGAATTTGTAAAGTTTTAGAGGGGGTGTACTCATTTATGCTGTGCACTGTATGTATAATTGCGCTGCCTACAGTGTGTGATGCGTGGTTTGCGAGTGGTAGTGAAATTAGGGATCTGGAAACACATAGTAAGAATTGGTTATAAAATTGAAAACAGAAGGGAAACAAGTAGTAAGAAAAGAGAATGATTTAAAAGCGATACTTATGTTCCTTGCCGGTGTCCCTGCTCGGTGGAGTCCAACGGTAGAGTCTTCGGTCTTCACACGAGGGCTGCCGCGACTAAGCTTTTTATATACTAAGCTTTTTATATTCGTCTAACAAAACTCAAATTGAATTCAGCTGGACACACTTTCCTGTTTATCCACACAGTAAACCATGGATACTATTACTATTATTATTAATACTATGGTATTATAACCCATGGATCTGTTTGGCTGTGGTTTTATGTCTAGTTAGCACACAATCGTGCCGTGTTTCATGTCAGTCGTTCAGCCTGTCGTGATCGTGTTCCTGAACTCTGCTTCAGACGCTGCGGTGACTTTAGGAATGGTGCTGCTTCATGAGGCTGTGACCTCTGACCTGGACATTGGGAAGAGGAAAAGTATGCTGTCGAATGTCCTGTGCTCTATGGATTATGAATGCTTGATAAATCAGAGCAGGTTTAATTGTTGTCTTGTTTTCTCTGCAGTCATGTGTGTAGCAGGAATCGGGCTGGTGGTGCTGTTCTTCAGTTGGCTGCTCTCCATCTTTAGGGCCAAATATCACGGATATCCTTACAGGTGAGATCATTAGACTGCTGTTTAATAAACAGCTGGAAATATCAATGCAGAGGTCTGAGAGCACTAATGAAAATCCTTCGGTAATGCATTTTTTTTATTTAATGCAAAATTACAGATTATATAACTTGAGTCAAATTAATTCGAGAATTCCTTAGTATTTGCTCTTTCACTGTTTTGCTTCAATAACAGCAGCACAGGAGCTAAATCTAATGTGACTAATGATGTTCTAAGCATGATTTAAGATCTAAAGAGCATCTTGATCTTCAGTGGAAACCAAATCTGATGTCTGTGTCACATGATCAATGACACTACATTTGAATAGTGAGAGAAATGGTGCAGAATCTTAAATAAATATCATTATTCATTACCGTTCAAAAGTTTGGGATCGGTACATTTTTAATTTTTTTTCCTTTTTTTTTAATATAATTATTTTATTCAACAATGATGATCAAAAGTGACACTAAAGACATTTAAGATGTTAGAAAAGATTTCTCTTTCAAATATACGCTGTTCATTGAGCTTTCTATTCATCAAAAAATCCTGTTTCCACAAAAACAAAAAAAATGCAGCAGCTAAAACGGTTTTTCTTGACGAGCAAATAAGCATATTAGAATGATTTCTGAAGATCATGTGACACTGAAGACTGGAGTAATGATGCTGGAAATACAGCTTTGAAATCGCAGGAATAAATTACACTTTAAAATATATTCACAGAAAACAGTTTCTTCAAATTGTAATAATATTTCACATTTTTACAGTTTTTACTGTATTTTTGTTCAAATAAATGCAGCCTTACTGAGCAGAAGAGACTTCTTTCAAAAACAAGAAAATCTTACTGAACTCGAATGTTTGAATGATAGTCTAGAAAATCTATTAATGTGATCACACATTTAATTTAGGAATTTATTCATACAAATTATGACTTTATTTTTTGCATTTAATTTATTTACTGACATAAACGCCTTTTCTCTTTGTGCAGCTTCCTGCTTGGTTAAATGAAGACCCTCGGAGGAACTGTGGCAAATATTAATGCGCAAAGTGCCTTAATGTTTAAAACGAGTGATTGATTTGGTAAAGTTCTGCTTGAGCCTGTATGTGCCTTTTTGCTTTCTTTTTATATATTACAGATTAGATTTGAAAAGTTTTTAATGAAAGTTTGTTAAATTCATGCGATTTCTCTCCGTGAGTGGTGTAGTGTAAGGAAACGTGGTGTCGGTTACACAGAGGATAAACTGAAGCAGATACACTGTATGGCATCGCTTGCTAACTAGGTTTCTTAGCGAATCAAATGCAGTTTTATATTGAATTTGGTTCAAATGCGTAGATTTGGAAGACGCACAAAAGCAAGCAAGGTGTTTTCACTTCTACCTCATAAATGTGCATAGCGAGTGTCCAAAGTCAAATCAAAGTCGTCTAGCTTCTGAGGTGGTTCAGTATGAGATGGAGGGAAAGCTCAGGGTGAATGAAAGTGTCCTAAATGTGGAGTGTTTGCTGTTGTCCTGCCTCAGGTGATGATTTCTGCCATTAAAGGTGCCTTTGATTACTTGTTGCATTGTATTTCTTTTGATTGCTCATCCAGTTCAGCTTTGAGTCACTCAGTTAGACCACTTTCAACAGTGATACAGTACAATAACATTAGGTGCACTAAGTAATTATTGGTTCATGGCTATGTTTAGAACATTTCATTATGCTACCTACTAATTTTGCAGTATTCCTATATCTACTACTCTTGAGAACAATCTCTGAGGGTCTCAACTTGATCTTCCATTTCTGGTGTGACTCATAAACTGGTTAAAGGTTTGTTGTTTGATCAGACTGATAAAGTTAAAGGTTAAATATAGGCTACATAAATACATTCATAAATAAAACTACGAATGGTGGGAGTTTGGAGTGGATGGGGGGGTTTGAGAACTAATTATGAAAAAGTATATATAGTTTAATTACAAACTCCACTTTTTGCTGCATTTATACATTCAATTAGTTTAAATGCAAAATAACCATATTTACTTCGGAGATCTGAGAACTTGATTGCACGCACAGAATTAAACATGCATAATACATCGGCGCCGATGGCCTCGTGGGCAGCGTGCCAGGCGTCCCGAGTCCGAGTCCCAGCTCGTGGATCTTTCCCGATCCCACCCCCCTCTCTCTCTCTCTCTCACCCACTTCGCTTCCTGTCGACCTACTGTCCTATCTAAATAAAAGGCATACATCGCCAAAAATAAATCTTTTTTTAAAAACATGCATAATACTTAAGATCGTCTCATGAGATTCTACAACATTTGTTGCAAGTCCCTCTGGATTTGCAAAAATGCATTCAATGAAAAAAAAAATATGTTTAATGGTATTTTCATTGTCTGTCCAGTAGAGGGCAGTGCTGTCTCTGAACACCTCCATATCGAATAACACTTAGAAACGATGAGTCATGGAATAACAAACGACCTTTCTGATTTTTTTTCCTTTTATATTCTCATCAACCATAATTGCTAAAGTAAATGCACGAAAGTTAGCTTAGGTTTAACCACCGTCATAACATCATAAAGAGAAAACAGATGTAAATAGGATGCTGAACTCCATAGGCCTGGAAATATATTAGTATAAGCCATACCACCCATGTCACAATCATGAACATGTTTATAGTTATTTTGCTTACATTCATAGACATCCCCAATCTTTCCCAGTTGTTGTCTTGTCATATCTATCAATGTAAGTAAATGACTGGGATTGCACAACTAAAACAATCCTTTCTTGCTGTGTTGTCCTCTTTGTCTTAACAGGTGCTCTCAGGTAATTTGCAGCTGAAAATCTGCATGTTCTGGTTTAGATGTCAAGGAGCCAATCAGGCCAGACGTTGTGTTTAACTCCATATAAGGACAACCTTGAGTGCTCTCGGTAGTGAGCAGCGGGTGTTTCCCGTGCTGAAGGCACACATTGTTCCTCACAGGGACACTGCCTGGGCTAAATGTGTGCAGCTCTCCACACGCCACACAAATAACCACTGCTATGTGATGTTTACACGCCAAAATATAGAAGTAGCATCAATATGCATGCTTTCTACGGAAGCCCCGTTTTTTTTTCTTGCTTGTCTTCTAAATTTTTCTGTGTGCTTGACATAATAGCGTGTTGGTTTTTTTATTTTTCTGGAAGCAGCAAAAGCTTAGCGCAATCCTCAAGCGAATAGCTGTCTGGCAGTGATTGACAACTTGAGAAGGAGGCTGTCAGGTCTTCATCTTCTGTGTCGGAGACAATATAGAGACCCTGAGTACCTGGACACCTCCATGTCTACAGCAGGAAATGATTAAATATATGATTACGATGGCGACACCAGTCTCATTCAAAGGGCACTCTCAATACAATTACATTGTGAGAAAACAGAAAGCTTTTTGTTATGTTGAGATCACGAGAATATATTGTTATGTGGAGAGCAAAAGAAGTCAAGATTACAAGAAAACACATTTTTGTTACATGGAGATTGGTAGACATCATAACCGTGAGAAAACAAAGAAGGGAAAAATAATAAAGCATTTCCGTAGCTTTCACAGGTGTGAGGGGATTGACTTTCAGTTGTGTCAATGTGCAGCAAAGAATGTTTTGTTTTAGTGCAGTAATAATCCATCATAATCCACTATAGACATTCCCTCAGTGTCAATATAGCTTTTTAATAACCAGTTCTTATATTATAATTCTTGGACCTCATCATGTCTTGTATATATATATATATATATATATATATATGGAGAATGTTACTGGAAATCAAGAAGAAAATATATATAGATATAAAATATACTGTAGAAAGTCTCCCAGAGGTCCAAATGGAGCTGTACAGCACTCTCTTGTTGTGTGAAATGAGCCCTCGGGGATTGGGGCGGCGTTCAAATTCATGCCTGCATTGTTGAGATGTGCAGAAAAACACTTTTTAAGGTAACATTTTCTGAGAGCTCTTCCTGTATGACATAATCTCTTCCAGGCTTTCCTTTAGCCATGAATGAAAAGTGTTGTTTGGTGCTTGTTCGGAAGGCAGCGAAGCGTGCCAGCACATTTGTGAGGAAGGAAAAAACTGTGCAAATGCTTTTAGCAGGTTTGTGTACAAAACCGGAGTCAAACCGCTAGCAGGAGAATTCCTCGATCCCACTGTACACCAGATAACCCACACAAACCGCACAAATGAAATACAGCAAATAACATACTCATGCAACTCCAGCGTAATTAAAGGCATCTGATATCCTGAAAATCAGGTCTTGTTGTGAACACTCCCCCTTCAGGACACCTGTCTAATGAGGGCGGAGGCCACTGGGTATGAAAAGACATGAATTAAAGATAAAAACAGGTCCAGCTCAGTTTGAATGAAATGCAGCGTCACACCCTCGCCTCTCCGTCTCTGTTTGTGCTGTCTTGGTGTCTAGAGGCGTCCCTCCGCGTATATTATTGTAAAACCATGCCATGTGGCCTTTTAGTTTTGTGGCTGACAGAGACTTTTCTTTTTTTAATGATCCATGGCCTAACTGGGTGGGTCAAAAGACATAACAGCTCACCACAGTTTATAAGTCTTTGAGAAGACCACAAAACCAAACCAGCCTCTTTTGATCCAGTTCTTGTTAGATCAGCTTCAGTTTAAAGGGGTCATATGATGTTGCTAAAAAGAACATTATTTGGTGTATTGGTGTAATGAAATGTGTTTATGCGGTTTAAGGTTCAAAAAACACATTATTTTCCACATACTGTACATTATTGTTTCTCCTCTATGCCCCACCTTTCTGAAACGCGTCGATTTTTACAAAGCTCATCGGTCTGAAAAGCGAGGTGTGCTGTGATTGGCCAGCTATCCAGTGCGTTGTGATTGTGTGATAAAGTCACATTAGCTGCCACCGCTGGGGAAGCAGCACTGGCACACACACACACACACACACACACACACACACATACACACCCGTATGGCGGGTTTACGATCCCAAGTGGGCTGATCCGAAGATGCCGAGCTTCCAGCAGGGGGAAGACATCGAGAATTATCTTTGGCGGTTTGAGCGTCTGGCCAGGACCTGGAGGTGGCCTAAGGAGGAGTGGAGCTATCGTCTGGTTCCGTTGCTGACAGGGCAAGCATTGGAGGTTCTGTTCAGTGCGTGCATAGGGACGTAAAGCAGTATCCCCAAGCTGAGGTAATGGTGGAAGTACAGGAACAAATGTACTTACTTAATGTTGCCATAGCGGACAATTTACCAGCTGATATGATTCTAGGAAGAAACTTGCCAGTATTATATGAACTCTTGCAACCCACCATCAAGGGCTCTGAACATTCTGTTGCAACTGTGACTGTTGATTTGTCATGTCCTGCTCTTACTAGAGCTCAAGCCAGGGCAGGTCTTCAGCCACTGCCAGACTTGGATGGTAGTCTGTTGCAGGGCGGGACTAAAGGCCCTAAAAAGTCACGGCGCCAACGGTGGCTTGAGAAGTACCTGGGTACCCCAGCCTCTGAGGCCTCCATGGAGGGTCTTGAAGTTAATGGCTGGCAGGTCCCAGGGAACATAGCACAACTTCAAAGGGAAGATGAAACTCTGAAACCCTTATTTGTCAAAGCTGAGTGTGACAAACCATCAAATCTGTGCAATGAAGAATATGTAGTGAGGAATGAGGTGTTGTATGTGCGAACCAATGATGTGACACGTTTAATTGTACCATCTTGTTGTCATCCTCTTGTTCTGCACCTTGCACACACTGTTCCATGGGCTGGCCACCTGGGCCAACAGAAAACATATGCACGCATTAGCTCACGATTTTATTGGCCCACACTATACACTGATGTACAAACACACTGTAACACATGTGCCATCTGCCAAAAGACAAGTGCTGTGTCCCAGCGGGGCAGAGCACCACTGCAACCTCTCCCCATAATCTCTGCACCTTTTAGGCGGATCGCCATGGACGTTGTAGGGCCGTTGGAAAAGAGCAGTGCTGGACATCGCTACATCCTGGTAGTCAGCGACTATGCCACAAGGTATCCTGAGGCCTTCCCACTCCGTTCTATCACCACACCTAAGATCATCCATGCCCTGGTTCAACTCTTCTCCAGAGTCGGCATACCCGAGGAGATACTCACGGACCAGGGAACGAACTTCACCTCACGGCTGATGGGGCAGCTGAACAAGCAGTTGAGCATTACAGCCATCCGAACAACTCCATTCCACCCGCAGACGGACGGTCTTGTGGAGAGATTTAACCAAACTCTCAAGAACATGCTGCGGAAGTTTGTTGCAGACACAGGACGAGACTGGGACAAGTGGCTACCATTTGTTCTCTTTGCTTACCGAGAGGTACCCCAAGCTTCCACGGGATTCTCACCGTTCGAGCTTCTATATGGATGGCTGGTACAAGGACCCCTGGACCTGCTGAATAAAACCTGGGAGGAGGAACCTTTAAAGTGAATGAGATTCGGAGACATTTTGGAGAATTTGGGCATTTCAAGTACTTCAAGTAAGAGATGTACTTGTACTTGAGCTACAGAAACTGAAGTGAAATTCAAAGGGTATTCGCACATCTTAAAACTGCATTTGAAAAATCATAATTCTGCCATCATTTACTCACCCTTGTGACGACTTCTTCAGAATGATTTGAAGGATGTTTCTAGCGGTTTTGCCCATGCAGTGAAAGTCAATGCGGCTCATCTTTTGTGTTTCACAAAAGAAAAGCATTCAGGTTTTGAATGACATAGCTACATGAATTGTAAAATCGTATGGAAGTATAATTGTTCATTCTTAAACAGCACAGGGATCAAGCGTACATTATCAAATCAATTCACAGGAGGAGAAGAGGAACATTTACCCACCAGTCATTGCACAAAAGTACTACAGAAGCATTGGATAAAATAAACATATATATATATATATATAGTTTTATGAGCTATTATGGCATATTCAAACCACATTAACCCATTTATAACAGCAGAAATGCTGAAAACCTCCAACTTTTAAAAACTAAGGTACAAATTATTTATTAAGGTACAAATATCATGTTCTCTAAAAACAATTAAATACCAATTTTTAGATAAATTATAATGTTGACAACATTCATCAACAATACAAAGTTCAGCCATGAAACTCTTCACCGGTTCTGCAGCCAATAATTCGCTTCCTTCAATCTACGCTCACTCTCCTTTATTTCCCAGTCAGTTCGGTCTGCGCTCTATATCTGCAGCCCTCCTCCTCCCCAGCACCACCTGTCTAGATCTGCTACGGGGTTCTCTTTTGTCTTGTGGCAGCATGTTTTGCTATCATACACTCTTGGGCTTTAGCAATGCAAGTCTTTGCGTGAACATTTGGGCGGCGTTATGCAAATCTTCCCACATAGCTGTCTAACAGCACAGGGATCAAGCGTACATTATCAAATCAATTCACAGGAGGAGAAGAGGAACATTTACCCACCAGTCATTGCACAAAAGTACTACAGAAGCATTGGATAAAATAAACATTTAAACATTTACTTAATTCACCTCTGGTACGGTCTATGTTTCTTCATTCCTTGTGCAATATAGGCCTAATTGTTGACACAATGCAGGTATAACCTGTGCACACAAATACCATCAAAACAACTGGAATGGTGGTAGTAGTTATAAAAGTGCATGAGTTCTGTCATCTGATATCATGCTACCTCTATTGTGCATGCCAGCTCTTCACCTTTGCTCCAGAACTGCTGTATATGCTCTGGATGACCCTAAACGTCTGGCACAAAGCAGACAAAACAAACACTTTGCATTTTAGAATTAGTCTAATTTCAGCTTTTGTATGTATAAACCACAAAAATATATATATATATTGTAATGAATAAAAAAAAAAAAAATCCTTTCCTGTATGAAGAAGGCATTGGATATAAAGCAAATGTGGCAGCCATATTTAAATAATGCTACTTTGTCAAGTAAATCCTTAAAAATGGGAGGACTGTGTGGAAACTTACTGTCATTTGTGGATTATGGGTTTGGTTGCAAGCTGTTGTACTCTAACAGTTGTGGTTTCATATGAAGCTCTTGATGTGCTTGAGAGCTTAAACTATAAAAAAAAAAAAAAAAAAAACACTTGACTGCTCGTTAAATGCTATTATTATTGACTTCAGGGAATGATTTATGATGATACAATAAAGGTGTCTTGACTTGATTATTTATGCTTTAAACCCATATTTTGAAAAAGACAGTTTATGTAATGGTACGGGAACAGGACATTTTTATCATCTTTAGTGTGATTTTTACAACTGTTTCCCAAAGCTGTTTATGTCATTGTGCTCTGTTTCAAGGTTTTATATATATATATATATATATATATATATATATATATATATTTATGTGATATTGGGGTTCTCTTTTGTCTTGTGGCAGCATGTTTTGCTATCATACACTCTTGGGCTTTAGCAATGCAAGTCTCTGTACTTTGCTCCCCTGCAGCAAAATATTTTCTTCTCTGTATTTTTATATTTATATATTTTTTTTTTTTGCAACACCGCTTCACAGTCACATCCGCTGCACATCTACTCTGCCAAAACCAAACCTATTTGAATTTACATTTACATTGGTCATTAAAAAAATGTGTGTTACAAACTTCCAGTCATTCCAATAAGAATCCACGCAATAAGGAGTTCCCCACACAGGTTTCGTTCATATTCATGCTGGAGTTCACACAAATTCACTGCATTGTTGTGTTTGGAAGCTGTGATTTATACATCTTTACAGGGTTGATAATGGAAGTTTATTCGTTTTGTTTTGCTTTGTTTTTTTGCTTGCGAGATTTTGCTAATGTGAGTGCATTTTTATTTTTGTATTTTTTTGTATTTTTTAATGTTTTATGTTTATTTATATATTGTTTTTAGCTATAAAATTACAAAATAACACAAATCAGTATATAAATCTGTATTTAGGAAAATTTGTACATTTGGTACATTGCAAAAAAAAATAGCAAACATTACATAAAAAAATGTTTTATTCAATATTTCATTTAGTAACATTTTTTGTAATCTATTCATGGAAAGGGCCTATTAATGAAGGACTGTATACTATATGTGAATGCACTGGAAAGTCTGACAAAATACATGCTGCTATGATTCAAGTGTACATTGTGGATGATTTCAGTGCAATATTGTTTTAACATTCGACGCTGTGTAAACATTAGTATATAACTCAAATTGTTACTTCAGTTTGTGTGTCAAAGTGATTAGACTTTTTTGCTTGATGGATGATGAAAACAACAGTAAGCAACCATCCAGTACACGCACTTTTCTTTGTAAGATGTAAACATCTAGCTGGTGAGGTTTGAATGTTGTAGTGGTCTGAATAATCCTGCTTTGAATATCTTTCCAGTGCAGTGTGACTATTAGTCACTCACACGCTGCGTCTGCAGCCAGTGGCTCAATATTACATTACTCTTCAGCGACTGCACTGTCTGGGTATGTACGTGTGTTTGTGTTTGAGTCAAAACAATAGACTTTATTATTATAATAACCCTTAAACTTTTTATATGTCCTTCTTATGCTCAACAGCTCGATGTCTAGTTATGTTGTTTTTCAGAGCAACAGTTTTATGATGCCAAGTCATGCATTTCCATAAGGAAACACCCTGCATAATGATGAAAGACATGAAATATATGATGCAATATATAGCAATATTGTCTCTAAAATTGACCATTTTACACAATAGACCAAGAACATGTCCGAACTGCTTGGCCTGTTTAGTCATGGGTGCTCATGGATTTTTCTTTGTTTATGTCTAATAGGAAAAAATGCCTGATTGCATTTACACATATTTTTGACATGCTACAGTGTGATGTTGAAAAGTAATGTGGTTTCTGGTAGAGTTTTGATTTGTTGATTGTAAGTGTACTTATTAAACCTGAGCGTTTAAATAACATACTACACCTTTAGGGCATCAAACAAGTCTAAAGAATCCATCAGCGCCTTGAAGGAAATTCCAAGAAATACAGCAGCTTTCCTTGTAGCAGGACAGTTATGCTGTTAATAATAACTTTTGCTCCTCACCTTGGTATTTCCTCCTATTCTGGAGTATGAGTCTGTAATTATGATCCAGAAAACCACTGTGACCTGAAAAACAGACGGCTGGGACTCATAACACGGCATGAAGGCAAGAGAAAGTCTTCTTGCTGTCAGCAGCTTGGTGCATAAGAAAGAAGCTATATGAATGAATGAATGAGAAAAGAATAACTGAATTCTATTAACAAAAAGTATCATGTATAACGGTATACCATATTGTTTTATACATGCTAGTATTATATTCTTTGAAGTACCGCTGAGTGTCATGTAAAAACAATGAACTGGTAATAATCAATATATTAAAGTACTATAGTAGTAGCATCTGAACCCCTCACTATATCACAGTACTTGTGGACTGGACATCATGGCAGTGTTATTTTAATGTCATTACTATGCTATTCTAAATGTTCTTAATATTTTAGATTGTATTGGCATGTTTTGTGTTTTATTTACATTTTAGTCAAAGTTGTCATGATTTTGCTGTTTGTTTTTGTCATTTTGATAATTGTGTTTTTAAAGTCTAAGTTTTCGTTTGAATGTATTAGTTATTTTAGTGCTTCAGCTTAAACTAGACTAAAGTGGGAAATGCTGCCTCGGTTACTAGCTGAAATAAAAGAAGTTTATTTAAATTATTTTATGTTAAATTATTGTTTATTATTATTATTATTTTGAATGGTTGTAGTTTTCCTGCATCATGGAACAATGGTTTATTTTATAGTGATTTTTGTGATGCATTAAATATAATTTTAGTGTGATAATTATATAGATTGTATGTGACACAATTAGGCAAAACCTTTCACTTGCAGTTGCGGTTCATCTGCTTTTTCTGTATAATTTCATTTATTTATTGTTTGTTTGTTGCTGATGTTTACCCTCTTCTGTTTACTGCCGTTTAAATAAAGCCCAACAACAAATCAGTCAGACCACCTTGCGCTTAGTATAGAAAGTTCAGTATGTTTGAGACTTTAATTGCCGTAAAGTGTGTCTAGTTAGGTCGCTGTCTAGGTAGGCAGCAGACTAGGTGTTGAGACGCGGCCCAGTGCGCGAGCTCAGTTCAGTGTTTCTGCGCGAGGGCAACAAACACACGGACACACACAGTAAGTTACTGACCGTATTCAACTTCTTAGAGGACTTTTGGTTTTTCAGACTGTGTTGTTTTTCTTACAAACATCGAGGCATTCGGTTATAATTTATATTTCATGTATACAGACCATTTGTACGCATGGAGTTAGAAACATTGGAAGCTGACAGTGTTTCATACAGTCGCTGCGTGTGCGATATCCTGCTAGAAAACGGGTTTGTTTTCTTTCTTTCTGGACGAGCAATTAGTGTTTCATTTATTTATTTATTTTGATTTGTAATTGATACGGTTGCTCATGTGATATGAGTGTTTTCAAAGTGTGTATGCTTGTTTATGTTTGGAATAGCATACTACTCCTACTTGATATGTAGTACAGTATTTAATATAGCCTAGGTTACATAATGCATTGAACCTCTGATAGCAACTGCACTCTTAATATTTATTTAATGTCTTCTTTGATTGGACCACTGCTATTCTGAAGGAAATGTAGTGGTGACATCACTTGAAGAGTGTATGTTTATCTTTAATTGCTGTTGGCATCTTAGTAAGCAGTATAGGCTACATGCACTTTGCAGTGTGCATTTTGTTTAAAACGTAATTTTGGCAGTCCAGTTGAAAAATGAATAGATGTTCAAACTGCGGTTTATATTAGCTGTCATAATGGAAAGTCACATCGAACGCATTGCATTATGGGATACTGTATTCCATGCATATTTCTAGCATACACTGCATGTTTTTGTTTTGTTTTTTTGTGCAGAAAATGTGCATTCTGCACGCACTATGCATACAGCATCCCTATGCATATTGATTATGCATATTATGCTGCGTTCAGGTCATTCTAGGAAGTTCCTATTTACGAAATGGGAAGTCATTTTTATGACTTAAGGAGCATTCAAGTGATTTTTGGATGGAGAAAGATTGCAATCAGGAGTGTTTTTGCTTTTTTGTTCCGTTTATGAGGGTGCTGTAAATTGAATTATATATGCCATCGTAATATTACAGCACTATTGTATTTTGTACATGCAACAGCAACAAAAATTCAGTTCATTTCACCAAATTGCAGTCAGCGTTTTAACCTGTCAGCGTTCCACTGCGTGTTTTAGGCAAGTTTTACAGGAATGCAATGGGGTTTATCACGGATGCCCCCAACTCAGAAACGTGGCTTTCCAGTTTTCCACTTGTAATGATGAATTTGTGGTGGCGTTCATGTGTGATCAACTCATGCATATCTTTCCAGCATGACTCGAATGCCCCGCTACAGGAGTTTAAACTATGATGACATAGTATTCTCCTGTAAATAAATGTAATACAAATGCTTTCATTTGCATGACTATGTTTATACGCACCTCCGGTCTGTGTGGAAGTAAACACATGTGATATGCACTGGAAGTGAATGTGTTTTTTTTCTTTAAAAAGTCCATCTCACTGACTAAGAAATTAGATATCTTACATAGTGCTGGGCGGTATGACCAAAAATGTATATCACGGTATTTTTCAAAATTATACCGGTTTCACGGTACAAGACGGTATTTTTTTTTCATGCATGGCCGGGTGTTAACCATATTTTCTACTGATTGAGAGGAAATACTGCAGTATATTAACTTAGAATGCCCTATTTTACTGTCATGATGAGTGAATATTGTCAAAAAATACCACACTAAATAGTGAGGTACTTTCAAAATTCATATCATAACAAAAATAAAAACCGGTATTCGGTATGAACCGGTATACCGCCCAGCACTAATTTTACATTGCTTTTCCAAAAGATCGGTTCAGGAAGGTGGATCTGTCTGCATTCCTGATCATAACTGAGTCAGCGATGTCTGGCTCTGTCCTTGAAATACCGTTCATGCTGTTCACATTCTCGAAGGCCTTCATTCTTTAGCTGTAAGTGTTACTTGCAGCCTGCGTTATCGGTCAGAGCAGTTCCCGGCCTTTCATCGTGGAGGAGCGTGTGGTTTGGATGCCATTGTCAAGGCTGAATTTAAAGTGATGTCAGGACAAAATGCCTCGACAATGTGTGTGGGAGGCGGTTTGCTCATGACCTCCAAGCATTTGACTAGATTACACTGGATGAAACTTGATTATTTTGAGTGATTATCATCTACATAATGGTGACTCTCAGGATAGTTACAGGAAATAGTTACTGCTGTACTGACCCCACCACAGATGTGGAGGCTTTTATATGTAGTTTCTACTGACGCTACAGACCGCAGTGACTCAAAGTTGGCTTGCATTTTGATTCCGACTAATATTCCACAGGCCTGTTGTGTCTCACTGTCTCTTCTACTGCTCGTATAACTAATAGTTTTGAGTTATGGTGAAAAAAAAACTATTTAATTCTCAGCTGTCATCATCTGTTGGGCTCAGTGTTTTGACTTTTTGGGAAGTCCAGATGGTTCAACCCCAGTTCTGCCACATTTTCCCTCATAAAAGCCACCGAACGTTTGGCCATGACATGCAACAGCCCTGTAAAAATAGGGCTCAAAGTTTTCTGTATTGGTTTTTCACAGGTGTATTTTTGAATGATGCATTGCATTGTGCTGTGTTTTAGGGTTAAATGAATTATGAGTAAACTTGATAGTCCTGCCAGAAAATTGCAATTTTTTTTTCTTGCGGTGAAAAACACCTTTGTTACACTTGGAAAATAGAATTTTAATTACATATACAATGTGTATATATATATATATATAGTATATATTCCTCTTATCGACAAGACATATCGGCATAATTTTTCATATCGGGCCGATGCCGATATTTACATTTAAAGTCATTATCGACCGATTCCGATATTGGTCCGATAATATCGTGCATCCCTAAAGTAAACCCTGATTGATCCATTGTACTTTTAGCAGATTCTGCTGTTGCTCAAACTTACAGTTAGACAAGACCTCAAAGGAGAAAGGTTACTTTTATGATGCTTTTTGTCATTTTTTTGAACCTGACAGATGTGATCTCCATTCACTTTCATTGTGTGGAAAAGAGCAGCGTAAACATTCTGCCAAACATCTCCTTTTGTGTTCCATAGAAGACAGTCAGTCACACAGGTTTTGGAACGACATGACGACAAAATCTTTTCATGTGGTTTTGTAGTACTTCACTGGTTTATTCATGCTTTATGATCTATGATAAACCAGTGGAGGCTGTAGACTAAACACTTCTCCTCCTGGTCTGAATACACAAACCTGCATTCACCTCAAACGGCCACTTTTGTGAATCTGAGCATTGCGAATATCGTTGCTCTTGTCTTGGCTGGGCCTTATGTTCCTTTCTTCATTGTTTAAGTTCTTTTTGGACTGAATGGTGGGAAGGGGCTATATCAACAATCTACAGTTATTCCTTCCTCTAATTTATTGTCCGACTCTGAACCCCATTTGAATTGCTCTAAATATGCTGCAGATATCCCAAGGTTATCAGTGTTCTTCCTAAAGTTTAGAAACGGTAAACTTCACATCCCTCTGTTGGTTGATTTTCATGACTTAAAGGCTGATATTTTGAATGGGTCTGGTTGAAAGATTGTGTTACACAGAGCCGTTAGGAGTGAACATGTTTGCTTGTAGTGTCAGGTTTACTGTGCTATTCAAGCTCCTCCACTTGTACTGAATTTGAGATTTGCTTTATGGAAAAAGTCCAGGTCATATTTATATTATATATATATA
>NW_015551122.1:1001468-1002255 GCF_001515605.1 Sinocyclocheilus anshuiensis
TTTATATTATATATATATATATATATATATATATATATATATATTTATATTTACATAAAAATTGAAAGTTGATCACTAAGGACATTTCCCTCATAAATTGAATTATTTTTACTGTAATGCATTCAGATGTTTTTATTCGTAATAATTAGAAATTCTCATTATTCTCTGATGATTCTTATTTTTTTTCTCACTTTTATTTTTTATTTTTTTATTCCATGTTTTTCATAATCATTACAGTAACTTTTGAAAATACTGTTATACAGTGTTTCTTTCTTTCTTTCTTTCTTTCTTTCTTTCTTTCTTTCTTTCTTTCTTTCTTTAAATCTGCATAAGTCAAACAAAGTTCACCAATTGGGTAGGAAGTAGATGGAGGGACAATATATGCGATTTAAAAATAATAAAATAAAAATACTAATAAATAAATTCAATTAGATATAAATTTTATAATATTAAATAAATCCTTTAATACTATTAAAGGTGGGGTAAGCGATTTTTCAAATACGCTTTAGAAAACTGATTCGGGCCGAATAGCAAAACAAACTTGTAGCCAATCAGCAGTAAGGGGCGTGTCTACTCATGATGTGGAGGAGAGAGCGTTCAGTGCACAGGATGGACATTAGCGAGCCGAGCGACAGAAAGAGAGAGATGGCACATAAAAAACAAAAGAGGAAAACGTCTGCGGAACAAAAGAAGGCTTAAGGCAATAATGCAACATGTAGGACCCGTGTAAATATCGGATCAGCTTTCCAGCGCTGGAGAGAACTCAAGGAGCGGAAGGCCTGCAATA
>NW_015551122.1:1002305-1011988 GCF_001515605.1 Sinocyclocheilus anshuiensis
AAATGTCAACATTGGCTACCAGAAATCACTTACCCCACCTTTAAGGTAAATATTATTGTTTTATGCTTACTGAATTTACTTTAATAAATGCTTTGCATTTTTTCTTTCTTTCTTTTGGGTTGAAATATGACCTGGGCATGTTCTTGACAGTCGAGCCTTGTTTCTATTCAGCTGGCCAGGCTGTTATTCCTTGGTTTACATACAGAATACCTCTCTCGCCTCAGTAAATGTGCCGTGTGCAGTTCAGGTTGAGTTTACAAAAGGATCTGTAAGTGAACACCTGTCTTCACTGTTTGCTTTGTTCTGCTCCTTCACACTCCACATGATTTTTCCTCAGGCAGCAAGATGCCAGGTTTTAGCTATTTTATGCACAACAGAGATGAGAGTCCTTTAAAATCTGATTTGTCGTTTTGCAATGGTGGAGTTTGAAGAACCAACCAATCTGTGATCTCCATTGGTTCACAGTGAAGTGGATTTACTGCCTCCTAAAAACTGAATGTTCCTGATCTTCAAGATCCAACTTGTTTAACAGGTGATGTGTTGTGTTGTGTTCTGCTGTAACCTGATCTTCAGGAATGTCAAAATCTCATAGAATTCCTCAGTGGTCTGGTAACACATTTAGATATAATGAAAGGAACCTTTCACTTGTGTCTAGAAATGTTTGTAATGTATGCAATGTGAACCTTTTATTTTTTTATGTTTGTAAAGGATTCTTGCTCCAAGAATGCTTTTGGTTAATTGTGCAATTTGTGTGCAGCCATTGTTACTAAATGGCATTGCAAACATAGTGATTATTTTCATGACAATTTGGCAATGTTTTATTACAATGGATGTTGTAAGTGAGTGGTGCTAAAAGGTTAATGCTATTTACTTGCCACTTACACTAAAGCCGATCCTAAACCATACTGATAAGTGATTTGTTCAAAAGTAAAAGCGACATAAAACACTTGTGCAGAAGCAATGATGCCATTTTAACTTGCTTCTACAAGTCTTTGAGCTCTTTTATCGTGACTTGTGTTTCATGGACCGCATCGCTATACCAGGTGAGCTACCAAGCAAGTTTAGAAAATTCAGAAAATCCATGCATATGGAGCTGGTAATATAAAGCAAAAGTCAAAAAATGTATGAGGTTACAAATCATGCACTATGGTAAAAGTGATAAAGTAAGTTTTGATTAATTGATAATCTGCTCCTGTAATCATAATTTGTGTGAAAAGGAATAAAAGTTGTTGATGTTTTACTTCCACTATTGTTCATTTCTGCTGGAAACTGCAGTGAATTGTATGTATAGTGCCGTCCTTAGGGGGTGCAACTGGTGAAAGCGATCGGGAAAGAAACAAGAGGGGCCCAGCTACCTAACTCGCACCGTGCCCCTCGTCAGCTAAGGAAGGCTCTATGTATGTAGGTGTGTTTTTGGAGTGCTGCAAAAATGTGGGTTGCGGCACATTTTTCTGATGAGTCTATGTTGTATGGATCTCTATATGTTAATGAGATTGGCTAACCTCATTGCATGTGAAACACAACATAGTTCACACTGTTGTTCATCAAGGTGTGGCCAAATTTCTGCTAAATAAACATTGATATCTAAATGTGATCGGTCATATGTTAATGAGCTTATGTTTGTGTTGTCATGCAAACTCCCATAAACCAGATCACGAGAGTTGTGCCATTGCTGTTCATAAAGACTTAAGATTATGTGAAATTGGCAAAAAAAGGAGCCATATCTAGTGGCCAAAGTACGTGAAGATGGGCTATTTTAACTTTGGCTCTAGCAAATGCATAGCAGTACGCCATTTGTAACCCATTTGCAGTTTGCCAACAACTTGAGCTTGAGGCTGAGAAATAAGATTATGATGCAGATGCCAAATTTGATTAATTTAATGCTGAATTGAAGCAGTTAAGAGTGTGTTTTGAGGTCATCATGCCCTCATTTAAGGTCTGTCTCTGGGAATGTTCTGTTATTTCTCACGTGGCCCGTTTCCTCAGCAAATGAATGAGTCTTTGTTTCATAGCAGCTCAAACGACCTTGAAATTAGTTTACCATTGATAGATATGGATATTACAAAATGTTTTATATTATATTATTGGGAGGATATTACAAAATGTTTTATTTATTTCAAAGCCTAATGGCAGCAGTTTTTTGCATTTTTTTAACTATGTAAAAGCACACTGTTTTTTTTTTTTTACTTTCTTTCTGCTTGAACATGCAAAGATATCACATGTTCAGCATGGGTTTCCAAGTGATTCAGTGGAGTTTCAAGTGATTCAGCATATGTCTGTCCACGGTGTTATTTTTCCTCTCCAGTAGCGACTTTTTAAAGCAGCAGGATGTTTTAAGACAAGTGACGGTATGTGGATTTAAGAGATGCATTGAGCTTTTCCCCACCCCTTTTCTCTCGCACGACTTTATTGCTTTACTGAGTACATCTGGGATGGAAGCGTTGGTAGTAAAGAAAAAAGAAAAGCATGCACGCTTTCCCCTCCCCCTCTCCTTCTCCGTCTGTGCCTGCCTATCCCGCCTCCCTCTCCGGTGGACACGCCGACCGCTACTCCCATAGCCTGTCAGGAAGCGTTATGACTTGCTGCCGTAGGTCTTTGTGAGGCAGGCAGGAATGCTGGTGTTTCAGATTAGCCTTGAAGGGTGTGGAGCGAGTACTGCCTCTACTGCTGCAACCGCTGGTGCCTACAGCTCCATTCTCAGCTCACGTCGGGACGGTTTGTCTCTATAGTTCTCTTTTTTTTGCTTCTTCTCTTCTCCCTCTACATCCCCATTCTCTCATTAACGTTATACACTGGGGAAAGCATTCTCCCTGTTTCTGTCTCTTTCCCCAGCTGCTCTGCTAACGGCACAGCATCTGTAAAAGCTCTCTCTTGTTTGAGTTCAGATTTGTTGCATCTGTTTGCAGTTTGGAGTGAAGGAAGCAGCTCGGGGGTAAAAGGGCAGTTGTTTTAAATGAGATTTTAAAGTGTTTTTTGCATCTTGTCAGACTGGTAAATCAATTTTGTGTGTTAGAGCACATGGTCAGTTTTCTGTTTTTGAATCAAAACTCAGAGAAAGCAGTTCGGTGGCAGTTTTCTTTTGCTTTGTAACTTAACACTGCATAATGGTTTTGACTTTGTTCAATCACTCATGCAGTGTTGGCAGTCCTTAGAGACACTGAAAACTAGTGACTAGACAGGATTCTCTGGTTGCTTAGATTTGTGCATGACTCAGTCCCATGAGGTCACACTACTCTTCACCCATTTGGGAAGTAAACAAACCTTAGTCAAATTCGAATGCATCTATACTTGAATTGTGAAGAAGCAATTGAATTGTGGAAGATTCAGACTGATGATTCCTTGATGGTATGTAGCGCACAGTGCTGTCTCAGGGAAAGAGATGCCACAAGGGTGGAGAATTGGCCCGTTTGTTTTTGTCTTTTTCTAAAAAATTCCTGCGAAGTTTCCGTGTTGGCCTTCTGAATAGTTGAAGGATGACATCAAATGTAGACCTTGAGACAAAATCTGCCAACAACCTTAGTCCGGTGCTTTCTTTAAGGGTTATTTACACAATTAGCGGTTTAGCCATTATGTAACTCTGGCATTGCCTTATTTTTGAACATTTTTAGAAGTCCATAACTTTATGCTGTCCCACCGGGGTGTGGTAGGATGGGTTTGCACCACTAATGACATAACAAAGTGTTGAAAAAAACACAAGCTGGAGTGACAGCTATGGGAATAGAGATGTTGATATGCACCACGGGTGTGTCCTGATTCAACATGACGACTTGTAAGGAACAGGAAGATGCATCTTGGGCAGCTTGTACTAGTGCTGCATTGCTGTGATTGCTGCATGTAAGAGCAGATCCCAGGTCAGTTTGTACAACAGAGTGTGATTGAGGCTGAAACGCTGCATCTGTTCTCGTTTCAGTTGCTATGGCTGGACTCTGCTCAACAGTTTTGATTTTGTTGTGGCCTTGATTCAAACGGTACATCACTGTAATGTGTTCATTGCCACTCACTGACATGTTGGACCAGTGCCATAACATTGCAGTTAAATGGACTGCATTAATTATTGTGATATCCTGGACAAATATTTACTTTGTTTTAGTGTATTGTGTTTAGTGTATTACTGCTTATTGTGTGTTTGGGTGATAAGGTTTAAGGTATACTCTTAAAATATGGTTCCACAAAGAACATTTAACATGCATAGAACCTTTCCATTTCACAAAAGCTTCTTTATAGACAAAAAAGTTTTTTTTAGGTTATTAAAATATTCTTCACAGTTAATAAAATTGGTTCTTTTAAGAATCGGTTACTGAAAGGTTCTTTGGGGAACCAAAACTTGTTCTTCTATAACTTGTTCTTGCAAAAAACCCATTTGGAGCCTTTATTTTATTTTTTTAAGAGTTTAGTTGTTTAGGTTGAATTTCACAATTAAATAAAAGCAGGCCGACTGTTGGACAGTTCAGGTCGGTCCGCATCTGGTATTCAGATTTTCACGTATCTATCATAACTGATATGTGATAAAATAACACACTGATCTTCCAAAGAAACACGTCCAGACTTTGACTTTTGGTTGTGGATTGGTCTCTTCCTTTTAGTTGATCTATTTTAACTTCACTTTTACAATTTTCACTGTGCAATAACTGGACTTGCGACTCTTTGCTAGGCTTTTACTAGCCTTGATTTCCAGTTGTCTCTACAGTTGACTAAACATAATGAATAGGACTTTAAATAGATGTAGTAGTGTTTCAATCTTTGTCATGGCAAAGAATCACGTCACTGCGTTACTTACATTATGGCGAGGTTGCATTCAAAAGGACCTGCCTTGACACGCCCTCTGGAACATGCATTTTGCCCAAATATAGTCTATTCGGTTGAATGCTTGATAGACGTTTGCATGTCATTTGCATGTCTTATGATGTCTTATCATGCATGTACAATCCCTCTTCCAGGTTTCTCTCTCAAAAGACAGTCGCCAGTGTTCATTTACTACAGTTTGGAGGCTCGGACAATAAAGTTTTTGTCCTTCTCTCCACAGAAGGACACACTTTATTCGACTGAGAGAGCTTCAGGTTGTTCTTTGGGAGATGGCAGGAAAGATATCCAAAGAAGAGCTGGAAGAGTTGCGGGAGGCCTTCGGGAAAGTCGGTGAGTGCTCTTCCGGTCTGACCAGTTTTGTCTACTCTAATCACTACTTGGCGTGCCGCCCTTGAAGGTGTCTTTTTCCTTCACGTATCTTGTGATTTCTACTGATTTGTCTTTGTTTTGTTTGCATAGATGAAAACAGCTACATCACTGTGCAAAGCCAAAAATTAGGATTAGCAAGCCCTTCAAATGGCATTTAGATCCTGGTTTAAAATGGCATTGATTGGGAAACTCAAGACTGTGTTTTTTTGTGATGTGATTGTTTTGTAATGTTGTTATCAGTCCTCCTAACTGCTTGTGAGTCTTGTCCCATAACAGTCTGCATTGTTGTTGCTCAGAGACACATCTGGGTTTTTAATTTGACCTCATGAAGATTTTGGCATCACTTGTTGCCTGGCGCTTGAACTGTCCTCATGGACTCTTGTCTCCAAACCAGCAACTGTTTACTGCCACTATATATATAATCTGAAAGATTCACTTTGAGTAGGACTTTAATCTATTTATTTATTCAGTAGCATGTACTGGGCATGTACTGTGAGTATTTGCCATATTTTGAGCTATGAGATTGTCAGCTGCAGAATTTCTCAAGTCAGTTACCAAGTTAGCCAAGTGTTAGTTCATCCAAAAATGAAAATATATCACCATTTACTTCATGTCATTCCCATTGATCTAAAAAATGTCAGTGAAGATATTTTTTAATGAAACCTGAGAGATTTCAGTCCCTATATTGAAAGTCCATTCCACCAAAACTCAAAAATAAAATGAATGACTGTGAGCAGCTATCTATTCAATGCTGGCTGATGCTCATAGCAGAGGTTTCTTGAATATATATATATACTCACATGAGCTCTTAAGGTACTTCAGAAGTGGATTTTGGTAAAGTGGTTTTAAAAAGCCTGGAACATCCATATCAGCGACTACCTGAGTTTGAGTGTTGCATAGAGTATCAGTAGAGAATTAATATGGTATGTCAGTAGATTTACAGAAAGCAATGCATTTAAGAGTATAGAGTATATCCAGTTTGTGATCTTAAACTTCTGGGTTTTAAAGTTTGTGGAATTTGGATTTGGATGTTTTTCATGGTCCTTGACAGGAATGTGCTTCAGACTACATTTTCCCATTTATCTGATTTCTCCAGCAGACTGGGCAGAAAAATTGAGGCCTGAACTGCTGCCAGTGTCATGGTGTTATCATGCACATACTAGAAAACCCCCAGTGTCTGACAGTTCCTGATGTTTATTTTAATGATGTTTGATCTGTTTTAGTATTGCAGATAGCATTTATTAGATAGATCCTATAACTCTGTTTCAAATACAGTCGCCTACCTACAAAACAAGCATTCTCTCTACTTCCACATATTTGGCAAATGGCAAGATACCTTGTTCTGGTCAGAATCTAAGGCCATGTTGTGTCTAGTTTGTGGATAACACCAGAATGCATTACTTGAAGCTCACTAAAACTGTTCAACGTAAATGTGTTTAGCCTGAACTATAACTATAACTTTAGTCATAAGCATAAATTCTATAAATATAAACATTTTCATTGTTTTTGCAATGTTTCATTGAAGTGTATAGATCTTTGTTTTTGTATTAAAATGTTATATTGATGTTTTTAAGCTGCTTAAAATGTACCCAAGAGATGTTTTCACATTTCCAAAATGTTTTATTTTGCATGCACATATGCAGTAAAATGCAGGTTTTCTTAATTTTCTCAGAGTTTGTTGCTGGTCATTTTTACTTCTCAAACTGTTTAAACTGCATTTCCTCACACTTTTTTTCTTTGTAGTTGAGGTTTCTTAACTTTTTTAAGATGTTGAACTGCAACGTAACCCAATTGCAACCAAAATGTTTTGTGCTTGTTGGGAAGATGCAAGATGTTGACTCTAAACCATTCATTTTCATTGTTCTCCATAGATTTGAACGGCAATGGCTTTATCTGTGACTATGAGCTCCACGACCTGTTCAAAGAGGCCAATCTGCCCCTGCCGGGGTACAAAGTCCGAGAGATCATCCAGAAACTGATGGAAGAGGGTGACAAAGACAAGGACAATAAGATCAGCTTTAATGAGTTTGTGTCTGTAAGTGTCTGCAAACCATTCTGTTCCTCATGGATGAGGGACAGATACATTCCTTAATATCCAAAAATAATTATGCATCTACATCCTACATATAGGATGTATATCTGCATACACATCCAAACTATGCTAAAGACTTGCTACACACAACAATACCCCCCCCTCAATTTTCCTTGTAATGCTTTGGATAATAAAATGTAGCCCAGTGATTCAACGCTTTGTTCTGTCTATAGATTTCAAATTTGAAAATCAAATGTTATTGTTGTAAGAAAAAAAAACATTGACATGCTCACATGAGATATTGTGCTGTGCACGCATGAGATTTTAATGGGTGGGTGCATGTTACATCTTTTAGAAAACGGTTGAATGGTTAAAGTGAAAAGGTTTCTGCATGATTAATGAATTAGTCATAATTAGTAAGTTAGTAAGAATGCTATGTAAGGTTGTTTAGTTGAACCTGAATTTGAAACGCAACAAATTGTTCAGAAGGCACCATTTACAGCTTTAAAACCCTGATTTGCATAATCAGCAGTAGCTTTCAGCATAAATAGACAATGCATTGTACATTGAGATTAGAGTTTCAGTGCTGAATCCAGACGCCATTGCATCATTTTTAGTAATTAGCGTTACTAAAAGAATGATGGAATAAAAATAATTGGTATTAAACATTGTTATGATGCCTCAGAATGTGTGGGTTAGTTGAGTAGAGTTGTGCTGCAAATTTTCTAGATGATCAAATGATACAATAGGCCAAAAATGTCCAAAAACTAACACTACATTTGTTTATGATTATGATTTGTTTTTGAACGAAATCTCAATTAGGATTTGTTTTTGCTGCCTAATGATTTTCTGGAAACCGTGATTCATTTTTATTTCTGGATTATCTGATGAATAGAAAGTTCAAAAGAACGGCATTTATTTAAAAACGGAAAACTTTTGTAGCATTATAAATGCCTTTACTGCCCTTTTTTTTTTTTTGTCTTACCCAGACTTTTGAATGGTGGTGTATCACAGTTTCCACAAAAATATGAAGCAGCAAAAACAGTTTTTGACATTGATAATAATAAGAGATGTTTCTTGAGCAGCAAATCAGCATATTAGAACGATTTCAGTCTTGGTGAGCATAAGAGACTTCTTTCAAAAACATAAAAACAAAATCATCATTATTCCAAATGTTTGACCTGTAGTTAGGGCTGCACGATTAATCGCATGCGATATTTAACGCGCATCTTGTCAGAAAGTTAAATATCGCATGCGATTAATCGTGCAGCCCTACCTGTAGTGTACATTTAAAGGAGAGACCCAAGCCATATCTATAGATTCTGGTCTATGATCAGTGAGATGCTTTTGCAGTCAGTAATTGTTGATGTATAATATTAAAGCGGTTTCATTGAGACTGCTGTTGATGCTTCCTGTAAACAGAGCGTCGTCCTGTTGAACAGCCCTGTGTTTGTTTGCACTGCTGCGAGGAGGTTATGAGCAGCTGCTAGCAGCCTCCGCTCACTAGATGCTCCACTTGGCACGGACAGTCGTGCTTTAATTACCCACACTGCCACATGTCAGAAAATATGTGCATCTGTTTAGTTTCAAAGACCTTGTGTGTGTTTGACCACATGTATGCTTGTGTATTTTTCAAATAGTAAAACATATTTTCTTCTTCATGTGTGGATCAATTGGTTGTATTTTAGCAATAATGTGCATGAGTCAAGTCCCAGGCTAAAAGTTGCTGTTAGCATGACACACTGTGCAGTGACTATATTCACAATATAGCATGGTGTCAAGGGCCAGATTTTACATAATGAAAGGTTACACTTTATTTTGATAGTCCACTTTTGACAGAGATTGGGGACTTTAAGCAACAACAGCTGATGGAACGGCAACGGCAAAGAAAGTGCGATTGCGCATGTGTGACTTTAAGAGCTACTTTGTGACGTGTACATTGTAACGGTCTACTACGGGAGTATAGCTAATTTGCCGTAGTCGTTACTACGTGACAGATTAAAAGGCGAGTATATTTTGCATGGTAAATTAGGGCTGTGCAATATATCGAAATTATCGAAATATCGCAAATGTACATATCGCAATATGTATATCGCTACAGCTTGCAATATTTGGGGCCATGAACAAAAGACAAAGAGAAAATCACTCACTGCTCTTACCTAAATAACTTTTGTAGCTTAAATAAGAATCAGTGCATATTGAATTCAAAGAGTAAATACTAAGCAGTGTTTTATTTTTCCTTTTTATTATTCAGTTCCTTAACTCATGTTAAAATGATTACACTAATGTTAAAATGACATTTTTATGTAATGCTCGAGTAAAACACATACCGTTCACTTTCAGAAGTTGTTGTAGGGGTGGTTTCTTATTAGAATCAGAATGAGCTTTATTCACCACTTAAGTGTGCGCAAACACAAGGAATTTGTTGTGGTTTTACAGGAGCTCTTGATAGATACATACATACAAATAACCATATATA
>NW_015551122.1:1013095-1014697 GCF_001515605.1 Sinocyclocheilus anshuiensis
AGAGAAAATCACTCACTGCTCTTACCTAAATAACTTTTGTAGCTTAAATAAGAATCAGTGCATATTGAATTCAAAGAGTAAATACTAAGCAGTGTTTTATTTTTCCTTTTTATTATTCAGTTCCTTAACTCATGTTAAAATGATTACACTAATGTTAAAATGACATTTTTATGTAATGCTCGAGTAAAACACATACCGTTCACTTTCAGAAGTTGTTGTAGGGGTGGTTTCTTATTAGAATCAGAATGAGCTTTATTCACCACTTAAGTGTGCGCAAACACAAGGAATTTGTTGTGGTTTTACAGGAGCTCTTGATAGATACATACATACAAATAACCATATATATATGACACAAGATAGTTATGAAAGTTCACAGAACTGACTCAGCAACAGCTGAGTAAAACGGTTTCATCTGAGCATGTGGCACTTTAAGCATTATCGTATCGCATATTGAATATCGCATTATTTAATGAGTTATCGCATATCGCATTTTTCTTCAATATCGCACAGCCCTATGGTAAATCTAGGTTTTTAGACTTATTGGCATCATACAAGACTAAAAACTCTTCTTCTGACAATACATTGTCGTTTAATGCCAAAAACACTTTGACATGACATTTTTTATTATTGTAATGATAAGTCATTTAATGTTTCACCGTCCTCTCGGTTGTTGCTGTTGCTTAGTGATTTTTGCGCTCTTTGGCTACGGCAGTTAACAGTTTACATCAGATCGCTGTTGCCGTTCCACCAGCTGTTGTTGCTTAAAGTCCCTATTAACTTTGCAGCTACATGATAGCTAGCAGTCATTAGAGCATTGTCTGCTTAATATCTGCTAACACTTTTTTGATGGCTCCCAACAGAATTCTACTGACTATAAGTAACTTTGCAACTGCAAGTCAACTTATTCTACTAACCCTAACCTAACAGTCTACTAATACTCTAATGAAAGTTAGTTGGCATGTACAGTAGTAGTAGCTACTTATACAGCAGTTAGTAGAATGTCTGAAGTGGACTATCGAAATAGTGTATTTTTTTATTATTTTTGTTGTTTTATTAAGCAAAGTAGTTTCAGACAAGTAAGCTAAGTTAATAGTTAGCTAATAGTTACTTTTCTGGGTGCTGTACAGTTACAGTTTCATGTATCTGAGCATTTCAGTATGACTTTATAATTAATATTATGGTCCCTTGTGTCTGCACAGATCTTTCAAGAGCTAAAGAGCAGTGACATCGCAAAGAGCTTCCGGAAGGCCATCAACAGGAAAGAGGGTATCTTGGCTATCGGCGGCACATCTGAGCTCTCCAGTGCGGGCACACAGCACTCCTTCTCAGGTAAAAATGCCTCGCTTTCAGTGGATCAAACAAACCACTGCTTCCTTTTGATATAATTACATTTGCACCGCACTTCCCACTGGCCAAGGTAAAGTAATAGTTTCAGATGGTAATCATATGGTCTTTGCATCTTGAAATCTACATGCTATTTCAAGTTACTTCAAAAAATGATATGGTAATACCAGGTCCAAAATCCCATGACATTATTATGGTACCATGCATTAAAAAAATTATATATATGTATATATATATATATATAATATATTATATTAT
>NW_015551122.1:1015028-1022513 GCF_001515605.1 Sinocyclocheilus anshuiensis
AAAATTATATATATGTATATATATATATATATATAATATATTATATTATATTATATATACATATATATATATATACTTTTTTTTAAAAATTTTTTAAGTATTTAATGGTATGCAATCTTGTTTTCTGTGTCTTTGTCCAGAGGAGGAGAGGTTTGCTTTCGTGAACTGGATCAACACAGCGCTGGAACAAGACCCTGACTGTAAACATGTGTTGCCCATGAATCCTAATACAGATGATCTCTTCAAGGCTGTAGGTGATGGTGTTGTGCTGTGGTAAGTAAAACTCACCCCTTAACATCTTATCTGTGGTTTTATTTTGTATTAAGAAACCTCCTAAATGCATGTGCCTTTTGTTTCCTTTTAGTAAAATGATCAACCTGTCAGTACCTGATACTATTGATGAGAGAACCATCAACAAGAAGAAACTAACACCATTCACAATACAGGTTTGGTTCTGATGTTTTTTGTTTTGGGTTTTTTTTGGCTCCCTCTCTGTTCTAAGATTATTCTTTGAAATATGACTTCGAAACACTTGCATGGTTTTAATCCTTTTGTTTCGAATCACATATGTGTTAGAGAGAGATTTGAGGCTAACAGAGATCATCGCTTCTGTCTTGCAGGAGAATCTTAACCTGGCTCTTAACTCGGCCTCTGCCATTGGCTGTCATGTGGTCAACATCGGGGCTCTGGACCTTCGAGAAGGCAAACCTCATCTGGTTTTGGGCCTGCTGTGGCAGATCATCAAAATTGGTCTGTTTGCTGACATTGAGCTGAGCAGAAACGAGGGTATGTGTCTCTGTTGCACAAATACAGTTGCACATATTGTCCAAATAGTGCTGGCATTGTCATGGCTGATGACAACATCCAGGAATCCTGACAAACAGATGAAGCTCTTGTTTAAAGAAGTTAAACGATAACCCAGCTGACTGAATTGACCGTTGTGGCAGACTTGCTCTTATATCTGACCTCATTACTAGACTGAACAGTTTGTTTTCTCCTAAATTAAACCTAAGGGAGTTTAGGCCTGTCCCAGAGGCCCTGTGCCTTAACAGAGAGAGTTGTCTAGCAATCAGTAAACATTTATATTATTATATAAAGTTGCTTTTCATCTGACAGACTGCCAGTAATGAGTAGTCACAAAGCAGGACTTGGATGACAAATTATAAACAAATAATATAATTGCCTTGGCTTGGCATTTATAGATCCAGTGATGGTTCTGTATACAAGCATCAGTGCCTTGAACTGCAGGCAACAACCATCAACCAGTAAAAGTGAGACAAATGCGCTGTCTTCTGGGTTCTCATTGGGTTAAAAACCCATAAACATGTTGCTGTGTTCTGGATCATTTGCAGAGGTTTGTGTATGTAAGCAGGGAGAATAGCTAGAAGGACATAGCAGTAATCTAGTCTAAAATGGTGTTATTAATGATGGGCCTTGCTACACAGTGATTAGTGAATAGCTAGAGGGTGTTCCTTCATCCAGGCCAAAGTTTGTCAGCCAAGCTGAGATCCATGCAAGTACTTAGTAGATCTACATGTCCTTAGTGTAGCAGTAGCAGGAAAATCCATGTGACTGGACGGTAGGTACCAGCAACATTGAGTAAATGAAGAAAGGAAAGGTACCAACACCGAACCCTGAGGTACTCCAGTGGTTTGTTTGATCTGTGAAAGGAAAGAAGAGACCTGGTTGAAAAAATGTCAGCACCAGTCAAGCCACTTCTTACCGGTTTATCATGCATAGTCTTTGTCTGAGGTTGTTTCACCTTTCTCTGCAGTTTTATTTTTCCAACCTTGTGCAGCATTCTCTTTTTTTCTTGTCTCTCTGCATCTGTCCTCCACAAACCCTCATCTCTGCTAATTCTGTTGTATCGTTGTCAGTATGGATGGGAAAAATAAGCCTAAGCTTGGATATTACAGATCCATCAGTCAGGGGCTTTTAACCAACCAGTGTCCGCAGATCTAGAGCATGCCATTTGGCTCCATACAGAAGTTGGTCTGTAATTTTCTGCTAATGTAGAGTTTTTAAAGTTTTGGGTTTACCTTTGCCTACTTGAATGTGGTGGGAAAAGTATGGGCACTACAGTAAATATTGGATAAAACTCTGACAGAGATGTTTGACATAACAATTGAGTTGTGGTGCACTTTGAGGTCATGGAAAGAGCCTGGTCAATTTGAATTTAAGTGAATTGACTTTCTGAAGCACAACAGGAATTATGAAATTATCAGTGTTCAGTGAATACAAAATCATGTATGTAACGGTGTTGCAAAAGCTAATACACATTAGAATCCGTGGATTCGCAGCATTCTGGTTAACTGCTACACATGGTCTTTTTTCAGCTCTGGCGGCATTGTTGAGGGATGGAGAGACACTCGAGGATCTGATGAAACTGTCTCCGGAGGAATTGTTGCTTCGCTGGGCCAACTTCCATCTGGAGAATGCCGGCTGGAGCAAGATCAACAACTTCAGCCATGATATTAAGGTCAGTCTTAACCCTCTAAGTGCCAAAGTCGCAAAATTGCGACAAGACGTCATACTTAATCAAATAGACTGTAGTTCCTAATATGGTGTAATATCTAATTTGTATTCCCTACCACTAGATGGCAGACATGTAGTACTTTTTGAAATCTTGATGTCAAAATCCAGCATTTTTCCAAAAAAACGCTGGCGCCTAAAGGGTTAATGTGTTTGTTTACTGTAATCTGCTTTTGTGTCTGCATGCTAATAAAGTATCAGATCTCTGTCTCTACTAATGTTTTCATGAGGATATTAAGCATGAGAATTGTGGTAGTAGTCCAGCATATCTGTTATATTCGTTTAGTTGTAAGATATGAAAACTGTTGGTGTGAGATCCTATGGTAAAGTTTTAAATGCAGAGTACCACTCTCATATAAGGGCTTTTATTCTCTTATCAAGATAATTGATATAAAATTGATTTCCTGCTTATTGAAATAACATATTAGTCTGTACAGATGTATTATTGTCATGTAATGGATGATAAAGTTCATAATGTTTCTTTTGCATCACATGTACACTGAATCACACATTTCACTCCTGACAACAAAGAAGAAAGTTGTCAGTAGGGATGTCAACGATTAATCGATGATCGATTAATTGTCGATAAGCATGTTTACCACAGTAAGAGCTGCGAAAACAGTGATTAAAAAGTGATTGACAATAAAATAAACCTGCGAAATTAGAGGGTTAGACGGTGAGGTCGAAAATTGACATCCCTAGTTGTCAGATATCTTTTTTTACAGACAACATGAAACTGCATTCTAATTTCTTATTGTGATGTATTCCAGAATAAAAAACAAGCGTTCATAAAAACTTTCAAAAAATGAATTTCAAATATTTTCCTTTAAAATTATGATGCCATGTTCACTTTAAATGAAAGACTAAAATGTCATGACTGGGCTTCAATAATCATACTATATGTATTTTTAGATTATAGAGTCATAAACACTTTCATGGTCAAATTTTAGTGAATATTTCCGATACAGTCCTGTTGTTTTGAATGATATTTGCCAATCATTGCAATAGTGGTTCAACAGTCACAGATAAAGCAATCACTATTATTGTTGCTCATACTAAAAGTTAGTCTTTGTATTAAACGGCAGTGTTTCTTAATTCTGGTCCTGGTGACCCCCCACTCTGCACATTTTGTATGTCCCTCTTATCTGACGCACTCAGTTGAGCTCATAGTTGAGCTGATCTGAATCAGGTGTGTAAGATAAGAAAGACATACAGGCTGTGTCCTAAAGCTGAAAAATGCTGCCTTTGCGGATGCGTTCCAAGGTAGAAAAGCATCAAGGCACATCTGAATCCTATGTTAGTTTCACTTCCTGTCTCCTTGGATACCTTCATCTGATTGATTTTTGAGGGCAGCATAGATGTATCCTTCACTGCCTTTGATATCCCACAATCCTGTGCGTTCCATTCTGTGACAGTTGAGCTAAAAATAAAGATGGCGTCTGAAAGTTGCTGTTGTTGGTCAGTTTGTCTAAACCTAGGTTTTTAACAAACTTCATCCACTTTTGAAGTCATTTCTAGTGAGAAATTAGTATTGCAGTAATTAAATATTCACTTAGTTATCACCCAAGCTCTCTCTGTTTTGTTGTAGATCATTAAACTGTTACACTACCTCAGATGCCCGTCCGAAATCAGTTTAATGAGGTTGCTACCTTCGTGCACAAATGCTGCCTGCAAAGTACTTGCCTGATAAGGCAGCGAGTCATCAAGCTTTCAGACGCAGCCACAAAATGTGCAGAGAAGTGGGGCATGGCTTATTGAGAAAAGGCATGCTATTACTTTTCTATTCAAATTCTGAGTTATATATAGAGCACACAATATTATAGGGACTTGGGAGTGGGTGGGCTCTTTTGACTTCAGAACATAAGCATATCAACAACTTAGCATTGTGAAAGGGAGATTTTCCCACACTCAGAAAATGTGTACATGTAGTTATATATAGTTATAGCTTTTTAAAAGCTTAAGAATGACTTTAAATCAGGGGTTCTCAAAGTCTATTCAAAGGTCCAATTCTGAATTTTCATCAGTGTCAAAGGTCCGGACCGGAACAATTGGTTATTACAAAACTTGTTTTTAATAAACATACATAACATGCATAACAAATAAACATGCATTTTTTTGAAAAAATAAAGTGCAAAAGTGGCAAAACAATTAATTTAAGTGTCAGCAATAGAGGTCGCCCGAAAAGGGTTTTTCTCTGGCCGATGCCGATATTTAGAAATCAGGGCAGCCGATGGCCGATATATGATGCAGATTTTTTTGGCCGATATGTTTGGCCGATTTATTTTAATTTTTTTTCCTTTATCTCATAAAAGCGAGTTTGAGTAAATGATTATTGCAGGGCAGCCAGAGTCTGGACTTTGAGAAGCACTGCTTTAAATGATACATACTGTACTACTACAGTATATATACTAATGTTAAAGCAGCACTATGTAACTTTAGGCGCTCTAGCGGTTAATAAACAGAACTGCACACATCCCGCGGATAGTGCTGCTTTAAATGACATGTACCTGAAAAAAAATGAATAGCATAAAACGAATAGCAAAATAGCATAAAACGTGTGTGAATGTAAAATGGAAAGTTTTACGTAGATGTTTTGCACATTTTAAATCTCTTGAGCTAATGGTTAGATGACAGATTTGCTTTAGCTTTCCTTTAAAGGTGAAATCATTCTCAGCCTCAAATGAATGGAGACATGTTGCCGAACTTATCCAAATTAGAATTTACATAACAGCTAACTCCATTTTCTGTTTCATAAAGGCAGTTCTCCAGAGTGAAAGCTCAGTTACTTTGACTTTCAAATGCTCTGGCATGTCATGAATTTAGTAAAACATGCGAGGGGTCATTTAGTGTCTAAAGAAAGATGTGTGACCTGAGATGTTAAGCGAGTGCCCTCTTGACTCGTTCATTCTCATAATAAAGCCATTTGGTGAATCTGATCTCAACTGAATGATTTAACTAACATCTGTCTCTATCTCCCTCTATGCTGCAGTTAACAGATTTTTCAAACTGTGTAAAGGTACTTTTCCAAATGTACTGCTAGATCAGTTACAGAATGCATTTTTGTTGTTGTTTTGTTTTATTCATTCATGTTCTTAGGAAGTCATGCATGATTGTGTGTTTCTCTCTGGATTGTGCCTCATCTAAATATAATTGACAATGCAACTGTATTCTGCTGCCTTCAAGTGCTTTGTGATTTTGGTCAGAATAAAATGGATGCGTTGGACAATTATAGAACTGAAGTCGCACTAGCCTGTTGCCTCATAGTATTTTTGGCAAGCTTTTATTATTTATTCTTCAACAACAGTACACAAAATGCATAGAAACTAAGTTGTACCAGCAATATACACAATGAAAACTGAAATATGATTAATACCACCTTATGACATGATTCTTTAACCCCAAATATTTGATACACAAATACCTAAAGCCTCTAAATGATCAAAACTTTGCTGAAAAACCCAGTCTTTTGGAGAGATTGGCATAGTTTTTAATGACTTTGAAGTCTCTGATCATCAATAATTATTTTACTTCAGCTTTTAACACAAAAGTAAGTAAACATGGTTTTCTGTTGGAATAGATTCTGTAATTATGCCACTGTGGCGTTCATGTGCTTTCAGCTCATAAATACAATCCTGCAGACAGGACTTGAAGGCAGCATTACACTACAGGTTCATTGAAAGATTTTTTTCTCTTCTCGCTCTTGCAGGACTCGAGGGCTTATTTCCACCTGCTCAACCAGATCGCGCCGAAAGGTCAGAAGGAGGGTGAAGATCGTATTGACATTGACATGTCAGGCTTCAGCGTGAGTTCAAATTATACACTTTTAAAATGCACGTCATTCACTATGTGTTTCTGTGTCATAAACCAGCCCAAAACGTGAGACCGGAAACATAAGATCAGCTTCACAATATCTACGGTCTTATAATGCACTCGTGAGCTGCTCTCAGTAGAGGAGGGAGGCTTATATCAGAATTGCAAAGCTTCAGTCACTGTAGCAGCTCATTGTAAGTCAGGACGGAGGCAGTTCATCTCAGATGTGTGATGAGACACACTGGGGACTTCCTGAAAGCCTCAAGCTTCCTGCTTTTTGGAGAGCAGTTGTCAAGCATCAGCAGTTCAAACACTAGTGTTTCTCTGAGGGTCTAAACTTGGCTTGAGAGGGTGAAAGTGTATGCAAATCTGGGATTGATTGTTCATTCACTGCTTTGGTTTGGGACAATAACAACATTGCCCATTACCCAGCAGCGTCTAAACAGACCGAGGTCTGATGTGTGAGTGCCGGGTGACTCATGTGAGTGTATTTAACCCCACACGCTGGCCGGAGCAGCTGTTATTGACTGAGAGGGCTGTGGTTTCAGCCAGCAGCTGCTGTAGCGCTGGGACACAGTCAGGGTCATTTCATCATGAAAAAATAAAAGATTAACAAGTCAAAAGTTTGGGGTTGGTAAGATTTATTAATGTAAAGTCTCTTCTGCTCACCAAGGATGCATTTATTTGATGAAAAATATTGGAAAAAAATATGAAATATTATTACAATTTAAAAGAACTGTTTTCTATTTGAATATATGACACATGATCCTTCAGAAATCATTCTAATATGCTGATTATTATTATCAGTGTTGAAAACAGTTGTTTTTGTTTAAACTGTGATGTATAGTTTTCAGGATTCTTTGATAAATAGAAAGTTTAAAAGAACAGCATCTATTTGAATTTCTTTTTTGTCGCAGTGAAAATCTTTACTGTTACTTTTGATTAATGTGCACTTGCTGAATAAAAATATTAATTTCTATAAAAGCATAAATAAAAAAATTACTGACCCCAAACTTTTGAACAGTTTATTTACTCAAATTGTTTTTCTAAAATTCTATATGTGACCCTGGACCACAAAACCAGTCATAAGGGTCAATTTTTTGAAATTGAGATTTATACGATAGGACAATATTTGGCTGAGAT
>NW_015551122.1:1022653-1025245 GCF_001515605.1 Sinocyclocheilus anshuiensis
GTTTAAAGCCAGAAACTATTTTTTAAAAGTGTTTTACAGCATATAAGGCAGCTGCTCATTGCTTGTCTTGTCGTTGCTTGATTTGGGCAACTCGCTAGGGTTTGGCACGAAGCCTAATGTACATGACAGCATTTTGATCTGTCAAATCTGGCCAATCTGGCTCAAGTAATGTTCACGAACTTCATCATCTGTGCCATTTCTCTTAAGTGTTCACATTTGATTTGTGCTGTCTCTTATTTTCTCACTGACCCATGGGACAGAAAAGACGAATGTTTTGCATCTGTGGCTTAAGCAAATCTGTCCCATTGATGTAGAGAGGGGGAGACTAGTTAATTTGTCAGCAGCTGAATGCAGTGAATTGTGTTTGGCAACCGTCTCAGCTTGTCCTGGTGTGTGTTCTGCAGGAGAAAGATGACCTGAAGAGAGCCGAGTGTATGCTGCAGCAGGCAGACAGGCTGGGCTGCAGACAGTTTGTCACGTCTACTGACGTCGTGTCTGGCAACCCTAAACTCAACTTGGCCTTTGTGGCCAATCTCTTCAACAAGTACCCAGCGCTGACCAAACCCGAGAATCAAGACATCAACTGGGGACTTCTGGAGGGTGGGTGTTTTGCTCATGATTGCTGTTCTTTCCTGTCTCGTTTTGCCATTGTAGCATTTGCTAAACACACGTGCCACGTAATGACTCGTGAAAATGGGTGGCATTTCTTCCAAACACTTACTTCTAAAAATATACCGGATGGCATCACAGAAGGCATGTTCAGGATTAGATTTTTAATGGAAACTGGTGAAGCGCGTCGGCAGACAGAGATTTAAAGGGAGGGCCTGGTCGCCTCATTTCCTGCGGCCCGAACAGTTTACTCCCTTTTGGTGAAGGTTGCACCCTCTTGTGGTACAAAACACAAAAAACAAGCAGTCAGACCTAACCCTCAGTAGATAGCATTCGGGTCATTCTATAATTTAAGGAGCATTTCTTGTCCATTGATGATAATTATATATTTTTTCTAACAATTATCGTCAGAAATATCATATTTTATCCATTAAGACAATGCATACTATAATCTCGTGCATATATTTAGTGCACCCTGTTTTTCTGTTTACTTGCCCATAAATTAGTTTTTGCAATGTCTGCTTTTTGACTTGATGAGTCTTGAGTTCAAAATAGTGATAAGGAAAAATGGATAAGGTCAAGATTATCTATATTTAGTTTATTTCTACAATCTAAATAACTTATTATTAATTCTAATTCTAATTATAACTTGCTATAACTAAAAAAATAGATTGAGTTTAAATTGATCAACTATGTCAGCTCTTACTAAACAAACACCCCCCTCAAAACTAAAAAAGGGTTTTGCGCAAAACCATGTGACCAGCATCACGTGATGTCATTTCCTTCTGCGGCAGACATTTTGAACACATTATGGTAATCGTCCTCTTAATTTTTCTCTGTTTGATTTCAATGACCTGTTGTCAAGTGAGTATATTACATGCAATATGGTTTGCATTTCTATTTTCATTCAAATAAATATTAAATTTAAGGTTAACCTGCAATAACCTGACTGGCCAGATTTTCTTGATCAGACCCAAATTATGGGTCAAAATGGTGAAATTGTCAACTGTATTACCTGTCAGCGTACAGTTTGTCCGTTACATAGTTAACTAACTCGAGACCTGGGAAAACCTCTTTTTCTTTATAATACCAAAATGGTGTTTAATGATTAAGCCTGGCAACTAGCAGATAAGACACACTGATAAAATATAACAAAAGTTGAAAAATATTTTTTGTCACTTTTTTCCAGATGTGGAATTAACCCTAAATTACACAATGATTCATTACAGAAATCATCATATGTACACACTATGCTCCATGTCATTTATATACTAATTATTAGTGGTGTTTGCTAAGAACATCATCACTCACTATTACTCTTAATTACTAAAAAAAAAAAAAAACTTCATAGTTGGTAAACTGATGACTAGCTGGTCTGGTCATTCACTTATTCATTAATGTATTGTATATTGTGTATGTTTACAGGAGAGACCAGAGAGGAGAGGACTTTCAGAAACTGGATGAATTCTCTGGGTGTCAGTCCTCATGTCAATCACTTATACGGGTAAATCCCACGCTCTCTTACCTTCACATCTTAACCTGTGTCAGGACATCGAAATCAAGATGATAGTGCAATGAAATGCACCTCAAGTGTAACATTACGTGAATGAAATGAGATGTGTTTCGGCCTTTTCAGTGACCTTCAAGATGCTCTGGTCATCCTGCAACTTTATGAGAAGATCAAGGTTCCTGTCGACTGGAACAACAAAGTCAACAAGCCTCCATATCCTAAACTAGGGGCCAACATGAAAAAGGTATTCATTCTACAGTCATTACCCTTTTTCCAAAAACATGCAGAATGATCCTCAGTCTCTACGTGTGTGTTTACATTGATCAAAAGTTACAGTAAAGGCATTCATAATGTAATAAAAGATCTGTAGTAATAAATGTAACACTTTCCACAAAAATATTCAGCTGTGTTCAACATTGATAATAATCAGAAATGTTTCTTGAGCAGCAGATCAGCATATTAGAATGATTTCT
>NW_015551122.1:1025255-1027960 GCF_001515605.1 Sinocyclocheilus anshuiensis
TGTGTGTGTGTGTGTGTTCAGCTGGAGAACTGTAACTACGCTGTAGAACTGGGGAAGACCAAAGCTAATTTCTCTCTGGTGGGCATCGGGGGGCAAGACTTGAATGATGGGAACCCAACGCTCACTCTCGCCCTCGTCTGGCAGCTCATGAGGAGGTACAACTCAAACTAATAACAGACATAGTTGACACAGATGCATCCTATAAGCTAAAAAAATCTAAAGCATGTACAGTATAGTAAATCTTAATAATAAAACCTTAATTAATACTTTTATTCAGCAAGGACACATTACATTGATCAAAAGTTACAGTAAAGGCATTCATAATGTAATAAAAGATCTGTAGTAATAAATGTAACACTTTCCACAAAAATATTCAGCTGTGTTCAACATTGATAATAATCAGAAATGTTTCTTGAGCAGCAGATCAGCATATTAGAATGATTTCTGAAGGATCGTGTGAAGACTGGAGTAATGATGCTGAAAACTGTTACACGAATACTGTTAAATTCATATTTAAACTAAATACGGACATACATAGAACTTGAATGATAAATTTAGTATAAATCTGATTTTATTACTTTGTTGTTTTTCTGATTAGAGCATGTATGTGAATATAAAGCTTGAATAGTTAATGTGCTAGTAAAGTGATTCTGACGAGTCTTTGTGCTGCGTTCTCCTCCAGATACACTCTGAATGTACTAGAGGGCCTGGGAGACGGGCAGAAGGTTAACGATGACATAATCGTCAACTGGGTTAATAAGACTTTGTCGGGAGCAGGAAAATCAACCAAAATCTCCAGTTTCAAGGTGCACAAGCCTTCGTTTATCTGCTAACGTATATGTGCATGCTTCATACAGCAGCCCTGTATTCATGTAGCTGCAAATGTATGGGATTAGATCTCTGCCACAATTCTGCGTGCAACAGATCATATTTTGTGGAGAAAATGTTTGTCTCGTAAAGAAGAAAGTATTTTGAGCGCACGAAAATCAATTTAGAAGATAACCTGCTTAATAATTATGCACACCTGAATATAAGGCGTTTTTCACTTCCAGCCTTCATGAACGATTATATATCGGTTATAAGTGATTAAATACAAGATTAAGTGAAGTGACGTGACATGTGGCCAAGTATGGTGACCCATACTTGGAATTAGTGGTGCCTTGCTCAAGGGCACCTCAGTCATGGTATTGAAGGTGGAAGAGAGCGCTGTACATTCACTCCCCCCACCTACAATCCCTGCCGGTACGAGACTCGAACCCGCAACCTTTGGGTTATGAGTCCGACTCTCTAACCATTAGGCCACGACTTCCCCCTTAATAGTAGTTATTAAGATTGATGTTGTTTGGAATTGGTAAAATGTGCTTGAAAAAAATATATAATCAGAATATCAACTTGCATAATAATTATGCATGCACTGTATTTTCCCACTTCCGCTGTCATCAGTAATGCAAGGAATGTTGTGATTGGTTGTCAAGGCAGACAATCAGAATTTAGCAGCCTCGTCTCTGATGATGATGGCATATTGTAAAGCTGGGTTGTGTTGAGCAAGGCAGCCGTTGGCATTTAGAGAGCACTGAGGGCAGGCATTAAGGGAGCAAGCTAGTGAAATGTTGCATGCGCAAAAGAGAAGGTCTGCACACATCCAAAAACTTATTTTAAATGCAAAATTTATTTTAGTGCACTTGAACAATTTCTCCACAAAACTCAGATTGCGCACGTGCAAAATGCACTTTTGTGTGCTCAAAATAAGATCTTTCATGCTCAGAATTGTGGCAGAGATCTAGCCCCATACATATGTTGGTTGAATATCAGAAGTAAGTGTAATGTTCTGGACTGTAGGACAAAGAGATCAGCTCCAGTCTGGCGGTGCTGGACCTGATTGATGCCATCCAGCCCGGCTGTGTCAACTACGACCTCGTGAAGAGAGGAAGCCTCAGCGACGAAGACAAACTGGACAATGCGAAGTAAGATTTCAAAAGAGAAATCTCATTAGATAGCTTACATCCAGCATTAAGATACTCGAATGTGTGTGAAGCCAAAAATATATGCATGCAGTCAATACTGTCAGTTATGACTAGGTTTGGGAATCTTTAGGCACTTTACGATTCGATTCTGGGGATCATGATCTGATACAAGTAAATTAATTAATTTATATAAATAGTATAATATAACTTTTTAAAATACCCTTAATTTTAAATAAATATTCAATGATTGTATGTTAAGAATTCTAACCAACTAAATATAGCTTCAAAGCATACAAGCAAATATAATCTAATAAAGGGGAATGAAGAAACCCTTTACAAGCAATAAACAAAGTGTTTTCCATATCTGAGAGTGATTTAAGTATCTGAAAGCTTCCAGACAGATGCAGTGATTGACTTTTCTCTTCTTCTTAGCATTATTGCTGTTTGATTACATTCACACTAATGCACAAATCTACTTTAGCATAGCAGATGTTTTGTCCTGTGTTTGAGACATAACTGACTGTTTACATTAACTTCACACCATGAAAGCATTTTGAGATGCAATTGCATTTAACCACTTACACAACGTAACGCACAGCCGAGAATGATATCCCGCAATTGCTTTTGTATATTGCTTCAACCATGAAAATTTATGCAAGTTCATATACTTATGCATTGGTGTGTGTGTGTGTGTGTGTGTGTGTGTGTGTGTGTGTGTGTGTGTGTGTGTGTTTGTGTGTG
>NW_015551122.1:1028327-1063109 GCF_001515605.1 Sinocyclocheilus anshuiensis
ATTTGTGCGTGTGTGTGTGTGTGTGTGTTTATGTATTTGTGCGCGCGTTTTTGTGACAAATGAGGACATAAATTTGTATAATGACAAAGGTATGACATAGGTATTACAAGGAGAAGGTGACTTTTCAGGACATTACCCCATGTCCCCACTTTTCACAAAAACAAACCTGTGTGTGTGTGTGTCTGTGTCTGTGCGAGTGTGCCTGTGTGAGTGTGTCTGTGTGCGCGCGTGTGCGCGTGTGTGTGTGTGTGTCTGTGTCTGTGCGAGTGTGCCTGTGTGAGTGTGTCTGTGTGCGCGCGTGTGCGCGTGTGTGTGTGTGTGTCTGTGTCTGTGCGAGTGTGCCTGTGTGAGTGTGTCTGTGTGCGCGCGTGTGCGCGTGTGTGTGTGTGTGTCTGTGTCTGTGCGAGTGTGCCTGTGTGAGTGTGTCTGTGTGCGCGCGTGTGCGCGTGTGTGTGTGTGTGTGTGTGTGTGTGTGTGTGAGTGTGTGTAATTAGCAGCAAGCAGAATACAGCTGTCTCTAGCGCACACAAAATCGAATTGTTGATGAGAGAATCGCAATGCATTGCAGAATTGATTTTTTTTCTCCCACCCCTAATTATGACACAAATAAAGAAGGCTATAGAGTCTGTGTAATATTTGCCAGTACAGCGAGGTTATTTCTGTCTCTCTTGCAGGTTTGCTGTGTCCATGGCCAGGAAGATTGGCGCTCGTGTGTACGCTCTGCCTGACGATCTAGTGGAGGTCAAACCCAAGATGGTGATGACCGTGTTCGCGTGTCTAATGGGCAGAGGGATGAAGAGGGCGTAAAGCGGCACCCTGCGGACAATCAAACGCTGATGTCCTACCCACAAGCCATTTTGCTGGTTGAAAGGCTTCTGGTTCAGTCAATTTATTACAACCACAATTTAAAAAAAAATGCCAACAGATGTTAAAGAATCATGTTTAAGTTTGGCGGGACTGCAGTGTTGAAATGGGCTTGAAGTTTATGGAAGGGGACCAAAACAATTACGATTCCATCTGCAGAAGGGACAAATTTATACCAAATTATACCATCTTCAGTGAATTTCAAGATGACTAAAGCATATCTGCGCTGGATCCAACCCATGTCAGACTCAGCTTTGCAATACTCTATTTACATAATTGATAAAGGATGTGTGTACGAGTGATAGGTGTAGTTTTGACAGCTTTGGACATTTAGAGTCACAACTGGCCTTACTAGATGCAGTATTGCCTCTCTGCAGAACATGACTGTGTTTGAATCATTGAATTGGACCGCTTATTCTCCTTATGTTACAGAATTTACCAGAAAGGTTTCAGTGAGACACTTTAACACATTCCGTAGTTAAATCTCAGTGTACTATTTGTCTCATGTATATGTATACTCTTTTTACGTACAAGACACATCCAAACAGAATGAACTATGCATGATCTATATTTTTATTTAAAACAATACACTCAGAAAATGGCTTTAAAAGCTTTAAGCATTAACCAATCCATGCTGTTCGTTCAATGCGAAGATGACAAATAAAGGTCATCACATGTGGTCAGTGTCAAACCTGTTACCGCTGGTTGATGATAAGTGACTGTGTTGCCGGGAATGAAACTGGAAGTGGCTGGTCATACGGCAGCATGTTATCTATGGACCGAAGCAGCTCAATCCAAATGTCTGTAACTGAAAACATCATACAAATAAAGCAGAAAATGCAACTGCATTGTATGCCAGCTTCAGCATGTCTTCTTCTTTTCTTTCTTTTTCTTTTTCCATGAACAGTGTTTTGTGTTGAGCAGGGTCTGGATGAATTGTGCTGCTCAAATAAATAGTAAAGTTATGGTGTAAAAACACTATCCATCCATCCATCTCTTGAATGTTGAAGGTGATTAAATCTACAGTTTTTCAGTAATGGCTGAATAAGTGAAAGGATGGTTTTTGGGGTCAAAAGCCTCTTTGAAAGGCATAAATGGTCTCCTGTAGACTTATTCTGCTTAAAAAGGCTAATAAATGACTGCTAGGTCTGTGGTTTATTTTGGAAATGCCTATACTAATATTCTAGCTCCAAAATGTACAACCAGCGAATAGTTTGGAATAATTAAGATGTTTTAATATTTTTGAAAGAAATCTCTAAGGCTGATCAAAGCACAGTAAAAACGGTAATGTTGTAATGTAAAGCTTTAGATTAGGGAACACTATTCGCTATTAAGTAGTTGCTTTTTAGCATGCATATTACTACCGTATTGGCTGTTTATTAGTACTTAGGAAGCACAAATTAATGCATGACCACATTCTAGATCCCTTAACCCATACTCGATACCTAAACAGAACTACTACAGTAACTGCCTTACTATCAGTAAGCAGCAAATTAGGAGTTTATTGAGGGAAAATATCTGGTTACTAGTGTAAGCATGGTTCTCAGAGAATGGGAAAGAGACACTGCATCTGAGAAAGACGCCATGGGGGAATGCCTCCATCATGACCACTGTCTAAAGCACGTGTTAAAACACAAAAAATGTAATTGGTTGACACCATGAAAGGTGCCATGTAATACGTCATCCTCTTTTATCTGAAGAAGAAGTGACCAGGCAGTCCGAAGATTGGCAACGAGACGCAGTTGTCTTCTCATTGGGCTCTTGAGATGTGTACCTCTGGGGAGCCAGTTTAAGGACCCTCTGGAATGAGGGAGGTACTACTCTGCACTCAACCCTAAAGAAGACTGGCATATCAAAAGCAATAGCTGCCACCACTTGATCTTGCTCTCTTCAGGTGGTATGATTTCAGGAACCTGACCAAGCTCATATCAGGGTGACGATCCTGAAGGCCTGATTGAAAAAGGAAGTGAGCTTTGTATTCATCAAAATTGGCTGTCTTCACCCTGTTCTCAGGACTCAGCACGACAAAAAGAAAAAGAAACCTCTCTTGTCGATACTAGGAGAACGGTCGGATCTTGTTTTGTAAGACAGGTTTCAAGAAATCATTCCAAAAATGAGTAGAGGACCTTACTTTAAGACCCTAAATTGGGTCTTAACTCATGCCCATAGTGAACACTTCGCTATTCAAGGGAACTGCAGTTTGCACAAGGAAATCTCCAGACTCCAGCACCCGTGGGAGATCTACAATAAGAAGGATTCACAATCTGAGGTGAAAAAAAAAACCCATCCTGTTGGGTTCGAGAGATCAGAAGAGCTCTTCTCTGGGAACAGAACAGTTTTTCTTCTCCTCCCCAGTGTCAGGCAGTTTAACCCACAGGTACCTCTCTATGTCAGCAGTCTGCTTGGTAGCCCAGAGAGCCTGGTCTGTGGTGTGGCGCAGCTCGGCCACCGCCTCAGGGCACAGATTCTGGCCCTGGTCCAGATGCTTCAGCAGGTCGGCCTGGTATGCCTGCAGTACAGCTGCTGTATGCAGAGCACCACCTGCGTGACCCACTGCCACATATGCTCCACATAAATAATGACGGTTCACCCATTGAGAGGCTTCTCCAGCATCTCTTCAACGGGAGGCATGCTCATGCATTGCCTCAATATCGCGTAATTAGCGTGACTGAAGAGGTGAATGTGAGCCGAACTATGTTTTCTCAACCTCAGTGTTGATAGAAATAGAAGGCTCACAGGAGCTGGAGGGTTATTGCTGAACAGAAATTGCTCGTCCAACCTGCCATCAACGATTTCATATCTCTCGCGTCTCCAAGGGAGATCTAGTGTCTTTGTGGCATGGGCCATAACTTCCAACAGCTTCTCGTATGTGAGGCAGGCTGGAAGGGCTCAGAATCCAGCAGCTCACTAGTATCAGTGACTGAAGATTGAGAAAGATCAAGACCCTTATCAAACTCTTTGGCCAGCTTAATTTACAATCTCAATCTCTCAACAACGAGCGGGTCCTCCTGAGCCACGGGGAGCCAGTGCTGGTCCCAGTTCCCTCAAAAAAGGGACAAAGTGAGCTTTTTCATTGAAAAGCTCTTGCAGTGCGCATGCTCAGTCCTCGATCTTTTCAATCCTGATCCTCACCCAAGCACATGATGTACAAGTCGCGCCTGTCCTCAGGTGCCAGAAATGCACACACTTCCTGAAACGTTTTTCCTGGGAGGATTCTATGGATCGCCTAGAGACCCGCTATGAACAAATGGCTCCTGAAGACACAAAAGAGCACGAGGTGTACTACTGACACCCTTTTATACTCCGTTGTGCTGGTACACTCTAAAAAATGCTGGGTTAAAAAGGGACCAGCGGTTGGGTTGTTTTGACCCAGCGGTTGGGTTGTTTTGATTCAAAACAACCAAATAGCTGGGTTTGTCCCTTTTTAACCCAGCCTTTTTTTAGAGTGTAGTGACTTCATGGACTATCATTGTGTTTGGACACGTGCTTCAGGTATTCCCCCATAGCGTCTAGCACAAATGTATTCTAAAGGGAACTCTTAGTAAATTAGGGTGACAATACGTCCCCTTTTTCCCAGACACGTCCTGTCTAGGATTTCTATATTACTTAAAATATCCGATCAGTTGTATGACATCAAAGTACCATGAGATCTATAGAGAGCAGACAGCTCCTTATGCTTTCGATTTGCTCTCGCGGTACTTTGATGTCAAACACCAATCGGTCTGAGTAGCACCGCTTCAAGTCGAAACACACCTGATATGTATGAGTATTTGCATCGCTTTGACCGTTCTCTGTAGATCCCACCTTCTCACGCACCGTGATTGGTTGATTATGTACAATGCCCTCATGTTATCAGTCAAACTACTTTTCGATCATTACCTTCAGCAAGTATGAAAACAGGAAAACAAAGCCAAAACCTGGATATTTTAGGCAATGATCCTTCAGAAATCATTCTGATTTGCTGCTCAAGATACATTTTGCCTTCATATTTCTGTTGAAACTGATCGATTTTTCACGATTCTTTGATGACTAGAACATTCAAAAGAAACAGCATTTATTTTAAATATAAATCTTTTGTAACATTATAAATGTCACTTTTGATCAGTTTAATGCATCTTTATTGCTGAATAAAAGTATTACTTTTTTCCCTCAAAAATTGTAAAGATATTGCATCAATGTTTTCACAATAATGTGAAGCAGCACACCTTTTCTCAACATTGATAATAATCAGGAATGTTTCTTGAGACCAAATCAGCATATTAGAATGATTTCTGAAGATCATGTGACACTGAAGACTGGAGTAATGATGCTGGAAATACACAGGAATAAATACACTACAATAAACAAAAAGAAATGCATTACACAGGAAAAATACATTACTATAGAAAACAGTTCTTTAAATAGTAATAATATTTCACAATTACTGGTTTCAATTTGTTTTTGATCAAATAAATGCAGACTTGGTGAACATAAGAGAATTCTTAAAAAAACACACACACACTCTGGTATGCTGGTAGTGTGGATCCTCCTATGGCTATATCAGATTTGACCAGGTGCCTTTTGGTCCATACCAGGTGACCTTTGACCCCAAACACACCACCACACATTATAAGTCGTTTTCAATAAATACATTTTCAATAAAAGCATTTCATAATATATCGAATAATTGCCATTCAATTTGAAAGGCACATTTTATGGTGGGCATTTAGACATACTATTATATACATGCATGTGAGCAAAGTATCTGATTTGCGCCAATATTTCTGTCATCATTTCTCTTGCGTCAGTCAGACAGCAGCAGTAAAAACAGTTATATTTACCACTGATGACATGGTCCTTGTGTGTGTAATCAAGTGCTGAGCAGAGCAAAGCATGAGCATCAAAATCACAGCGCTGCAATCAGAGCACTTCAAACACACAAGCATCTGCTGGAATAACAATGAGCCTGAGCTCTCAGAAAACCACAGGAGGAGCTTTCAATCACACAACTGCGCTGGACATGCAAACACATCAGAGGATAGAGGAAAAGACACAGACTGAAGCTGAAGCGAGGAGGTGTGTGATGTCTGAAGTGCCGTATGGTAATGTGTCTCTCGTCCCCCTCCTGCCTCCAGACACTCCTCTCCCCTCTCAGCATCATTTCAGCCATAAAACATCAGATAAACGCACAAATCCATCAACCAAACCGGTCAAACATCACTGCACTGAAGTCAGAGGAAGACTCTTCAGAGTTTAGGAGAGGAAGGATGTCTGAAGACTTCAGAAGCACGTTCTCCAAACTCATGAAGAATTAATACACCACCACGTGAACCTCAAACAGCTCAAAAATACAAGCAGGTGAGTGAATCAACACAACGCTTACATTCCTTAATCGTCAATGTACTGTCTTACATGTGCATATTCTAAGTAATAGTAAGAATGAATCATCTAAATAATATTTTAGGATAGTCCCTGTCTGATCTGTTGATATTCAGTGCTAGTCAGAGCAACGGCTTTAAATGCAACCATAATGATCTGGATTCTGAGGTCACTTCTGGTCATCTTGTGATGACGGTGTTTTAAAAATGCTTCAGAGCCTGTGCACAGCTTTACAGTTTTAACAATTTTCAGTTCAACTGCAGCCCGGCCCATTCTCAGGAAATGCTGCCATTTGTGCATGGAAATTTCTGGATCTTTTCTAGTTACTGCCAAATGAAGCCCAATTATCTCCATAGACACTGGGAGGCACCGTAAGAGGACAACTGGACGATTCTTAAACTATTAAGGCCAATCGACTTAGATATACTGATTAACTATATACAGTGCACTGCAGGTCAAACGTTTAGAATTATTAAGATGTTTTTTTTCTTCGTGTTTTTGAAAGAAGTCTCACCAAGGCTGCATTTATTGGAACAGAAATGCAGTCAAAACTGTAGCATTTTAAAATATCATGCATTAAAGGGATAGTTCACCCAAAAATGAAATGTTGGTGTTTATCTGCTTACCCCCAGGGCATCCAAGATGTAGGTGACTTTGTTTCTTCAGTAGAACACAAACGAAGATTTTTAACTCTAACCGTTGCAGTCTGTCAGTCATATAATGGCAGTCAATGGGCTCCACGGCTTTGAGAGTCAAAAAGACATACACAAACAAAACCAAATTAAACCCTGCGGCTCGTGACGATACATTGATGTGTAAAGACACGAAACGATCGATCTGTGCAAGAAACTGAACAGTATTTATATCATTTTTTACCTCTGATTCACACAATGTCCAACTGTCCTGAGTGCGTTCACAACATCCGGCGTGTGCAGGGGCGTGTCTAGAGCATTTTAAATGGGGGGGCCAGTCGGGGGCACTGGCTCAAAAGAGGGTGGCCGGGGGGGTGTTGTGTTTGCGGAACGATATATGTTAAAAGCACACGTCCAGCTTTGTGTGAGTGAAGGAAATCCGCTTGGGAGTGGAGAGATTTTTCCTCGCGCACATGGATCGCGTAACATTATGCGCTCTCAACATTGTCATTAAGATCACACTATAGAAACCGCCTAAAATTAGAAATTTACTAAAAACAAGCCTATGGCAAGACATCTGGTAGAGGGGGCACCTGGGGTGGCCAGCCAAATTTCAGGGGGGGCCGGTGCCACCCCTGGCCACCACGTAGACACGCCCCTGGGCACGTGATGTCAAATAAATATGGTCGGGCAAAAAAATTCCACGTTGTCTGATGATATATCAAAATCGTCTTCCATTGTGGTGACCTGTACTTCTAAATATCTTTAGATCATCGCAGAGCCAGTGAACACGTCCGCAATCTCTCTGCATTGAGTAAATAATGAGTGACGTATACACGCGACAGATATGTATAGATGCCCTATTCGACCGCTCCAGATACGTTGACGCGTCCGCCATTTTGGAACATATCGCGGCCCATAGAAACAGTCACTAATGAGGCATCTACTTATATATATATGTATATATGTGTGTGTGTACTATGCCGGAGCACATACACGTGTCACGCGCCAGATGTTGTGAACGCACTCAGGACAGTTGGACATTGTGGTGGATCATCAAATTTTTATTTTTGGGTGAACTATCCCTTTAAATTGATCAAAAGTAAAGTCATTTATGTTACGAAAGATTTATATTTCAAATAAATGCTGTTATTTTAACCTTCATTTCATCAAATAATCTTTTAAAAAACATATCACAGAGTAGTGTAGTACTTTTGCGTTGCAGTATATTTTAATTTGTACAAATAATTTTTTACAGCCTAAAATAATATACAATTAAAGTGCACCAGTAAAATATCTGTATAAATATACTGACTTCTAAAGCCATTTCATGTCACTTTGATGACTTGGGTCTGCTATAATAATTAAAATATTTTTTGGTTTATCAGTAACATTTAGTAGCAAATGCTTATAGATCATTAAATATTAATTGAACTTTCATATATCCCAACAATATTAGAAACATATTTGTCAAGTTGCCAGACATGATTAAATATATTGCTGTCCATTTAAACTGAAGAGACAATTACACAATAGTTTACAATATCTCTTTTTTAGATAATATATAGTATAATATGTCTATAAAGACACCTTTATTTTGTTGTGTAGAATAATAAAACAAACACTTAAGTGCAGCACGTATTATTTGATTTATTTATTATTTTTCTAATTTGTTCACTCTAGTACTTTTGCATTGCAAGTATTACTATTTTAATTTGTACAAATATATGATTCAAATCAAATTTTTGCAGGCTAAAATAATAAACAAGCACAGTGCACCAATAAATATCTGCTTTATGTGTTACCAATGTGCAAAAACAGCTGGGTATCCGTTTGAGATGAGCACATTTATTGATTAAAGTGTTAAATTGGTTGTAGACTGAGTTCTACAAAACAATTCGCACAGATAGTTTTAAAGGTTAGAAGGCCATCGTATATTTATTATAGAAATAAATAAAAATAAAAAAGAGTTTTACGTTTGAGCTGAAAATGTTGACCTATAGTGATATTTGTAATTTATTTGATTAATTATTCAGCATATGCAATTAATTTGATAACATTTGAAATCAACTGAAAGCCTATTAAATATATATGAAGGTCACATACATTGTTACTAAAACTCTTATGCAATATAGAGCATGTAGCTGAACAGAGACAGGTCTTATTCCAGAACAGACTCTTTTACAGCATGACCGGCCAAGTGTTGGTGGAGAGCATGGATTTATCAGCTCACAGACTCTCTGTGAAGACGTCTGTTGAAGAAGAGTCAGAGCGCGCAGATAGCACTCTCAGCCGGTGAGATTGTAGAACTCAACACTTCCCATCAGTTGTCTAATGGTCAGATATGGTCTGGCAGCCTGTAAAAATCCCTGTTTGACTCTTTTGCCAATGCAGTGGTCAGTCCATATGTGATGACACATCCTCAGAGTTACAGCGAGTGGCCACCCTCGAACCGCGTGGACTGAACTCACAGAACTCCTTTCATGGCAGAGGGGCGCTGTCAAGGTGAGCGGGGCACACAGCTTCATTTGGATTTATTCACGTATGGCCTGCTTTGGAATTTGAACACAAAAACACAATTGTTCTAGTATTTTCTTCTTCAAATGCACAGAATATATAAAGTCAATATCATTTAATATATATTTAAATTCACCCTGTCTGTCTAAATGTATGTGATATAGCTTATTGTAGAAAAAATCATCAGTGCATATGTTTGAACTTTTGAAAAAACTTTTGGCCTCGTATAATGTTTGATTAAAATGTCATAACTGAATAGTCCAGTAAAAACACCAGTCTTCTCTCTGGTGACGTATGCAGGACTTCTCCACTCATTTAGTCCTCTTTAACCCCTCCCTGTAAGCTCATGTTCATCTGCCTCCACTTTTGAGTGCCACGCCCACATCTCAACATCCAATCAACAACGACACACAATCAACAAGTCTGTGGCACTCGGATCACAAACAATATAGAACAAAAGATTCATCACTGCTTGCATTTCATTGCAACTTTCACATTAAATATAATTTAATGTAACAAGGTGTCCACCATAAATGACATATATATATATATATATATATATATATATATATATACTGCGGATGCATTTCAAATGGACACTGATTCATTAGTTCCCTTTGTTTCCAAGGTTGGTGAGTATGGTGGTCACTCTTAGAGAATGGGCCCATAAAAGCCTGCAGGAAGAGGAGGAAAGGCCAGATTCTTTCTTAGAGCGCTTCAGAGGACCTGAACTCCAAATTGCTCCAAGTCGGATAAGTATCAGACCCGATGCCCAAGATGGATCCAGCAGTGCCAAAACCAAGTGAGTTTGTGCTTTCACACCATTACCTCTGAACAACTGTATAAAATCTCCATTGCCTTGTTAAACATACATGTAACCACATAATATGTTGAAATGCATTTGGTTACCAGGAAAAAGTCTGATGTTTTCATATTGGCATCTGCTGATGACCTGTACTACCGCTGGCTGTTTGTTATTGCCGCAGCTGTATTGTACAACTGGTGCTTTGTGGTGGCTAGGTAAGACAAAAGAAATGTCCATTTATCTACACACGAGCAGAGTTTAAAGCTGAAATACTGAACATCAAAAGCATCTCTGAGCTAAGATTCTAAAAAGAATCCAGTGATTCAAATGTAAACCTAGTCAGCAAATTATACAGTAAATAACCTGAATATAATAAACCATCTCATTTTGGATTCTGAATGCTGCATGTAGGGCCTGTGAGGAAGGTACAGGTGCATCTCAATAAATTAGAATGTCGTGGAAAAGTTCATTTATTTCAGTAATTCAACTCAAATTGTGAAACTCGTGTATTAAATAAATTCAATGCACACAGACTGAAGTAGTTTAAGTCTTTGGTTCTTTTAATTGTGATGATTTTGACTCACATTTAACAAAAACCCACCAATTCACTATCTCAACAAATTAGAATACTTCATAAGACCAATAAAAAAAACATTTTTAGTGAATTGTTGGCCTTCTGGAAAGTATGTTCATTTACTGTACATGTACTCAATACTTGGTAGGGGCTCCTTTTGCTTTAATTACTGCCTCAATTCGGCGTGGCATGGAGGTGATCAGTTTGTGGCACTGCTGAGGTGGTATGGAAGCCCAGGTTTCTTTGACAGTGGCCTTCAGCTCATCTGCATTTTGCTCCAGAAAAGGTTTGACCGAAGAGCAAGACATTAGATAGCTGTGCCTTGGTAGCAATGTGGATAAAGGAACTCATCAGAACTTACAAGTGTCAAGCATCAAGTCTCTGGATCGTTTACCATTATTAATGTTAAGACTGGGTGAGAAAATAAAATAAACTCTTGAAATACAATTCTAGAAGAATGTGATTGCTCAAGATTGGTATTTCCACACTGATTCATTAGTTCCCTTTGTTTCCAAGGCTGGTGAGTATGGTGGTCACTCTTAGAGAATGGGCCCATAAAAGCCTTCAGGAAGAAGAAGAAAGGCCAGATTCTTTCTTAGAGCGCTTCAGAGGACCTGAACTCCAAATTGCTCCCAGTCGGATAAGCATCAGTAGACCCGATCATGATGGAAACAACAGTGCCAAAACCAAGTGAGTTTGTCCTCTCACACTATTATGTACAACTGTATAAAATCTCTATTGCCTTGTCTAACACACATGCAACCACATACAATGTTGAATTGCATCTGGTTACCGGGAAAAATTCAGATGTTTTCATATTGGCAACCGCTGATGACCTGTACTACCGCTGGCTGTTTGTTATTGCCACAGCTGTATTGTACAACTGGTGCTTTGTGGTGGCTAGGTAAGACAAATTAAATGTCCATTTATCTACACACTGGCGGAGTTTAAACCTGAAATGCTGAACATCAAAAGCATTTCTGAACTAAGATTCTCAAATGAATCCAGTGATTACAGCGTAAAACTAGGCAGTAAATTATACAGTAAAATAATCTGAATACTTTAAGAGGAAGAAAGAATAAACCTACTCATTTTGGATTCTGAATGCTGCATGTAGGGCTTCTTGCACCTGTATTTGTAGCAGCTGTTCTTCCATTAAATCCAAGCACTATAATTAGACCTCAAGAGCAAGTGTGTGTGTGATCTAGGCTCTCATTTTGATGATGATTCATGTAAATAAGTGTTTTTGTGTCATGTGTGAAAGGGTTAGTCCTGACGGAAGCTGATGGTGTTTCATTATTCATATCCCAAACACAGGGCCTGCTTTGATGAGCTTCAAACCAGGAACTTCATTCTGTGGCTGGTTTTGGATTATCTCTCTGATGTCATTTATATACTGGACACCTGTGTGAGACTGAGAACAGGTCAGAATCTTACAGTGTCTATCATGTTTTTGGAAGAGTTGTTGTGACGCTTTGCTCTAACAATTCAATAGGCGTTTTTGGTACAGTGAATATGAGTAATCATGAAGATCTGACAATGTATTTCTTCACTATAGGTTTCCTTGAGCAGGGTCTTCTGGTGAAGGACCTAACCAACTTAAGAGAAAGCTATTTTCACACAATGCAATTCAAGTTAGACCTGCTATCCATACTACCCACTGATCTAGCTTACATCGCCATTGGCATTCACGTGCCAGAGCTGCGTTTCAATCGACTGTACGCAACCCAGGCAACGATCAGTTCTGTGAAACAAAGCAAATCCAATGTTACCTTTTGTCTACACCGGACACGAGTGGCGCGTCGCGACAAAATACTATAGAACTCATTATAATCAGTGATGCTGTCTACACCATAGATATATATAGCATATTGGCTGTTTATTAGTACTTATAAAGCACACATTAATGCCTTATTACGCATGACCATATTTTTGATTCTTAATGCTACCCCATACCTAAACTTAACAACTGCAAAATTAGATGCAAATTAGAAGTTCATTGAGGCAAACATTGTAGTTAATAGTTAATGTAGTGAGAATTGGACACTGTATGGTCTACACTGCATGCGGTGTGGCACGACACGACAAATCCCCGACAGAAAACTGCTGCTGCGTTCTATTCATGACGTATTGACACAAGTTTCAAATGATTTTCAACGGTCGCTTTGTGTTTTTTTTCAACGGTCTAGTCCAGTGTACTAGACAGACTTTAGCTGTTGCGGCGCAGACACGGTGTTACTCACCTATCGAGAAGAAACAAAGCAACCTCGGTGTCCGATCGCAGGCCTCCGCTCCTTGAGTTCTCTCCAGCGCTGGAAAGCTGATCCGATATGTACACGGGCCCCACTTCTTGCCTTCTTGCCTTAAGCCTACTTTTGTTCTGCAGACATTTTCCTCTCTTGTTTTTTATCCGCCATCTCTATCTTTCTGTCGCTCGGCTCGCTAATGTCCATCCTGTGCACTGAACGCTCTCTCCTCCACATCATGAGTAGACACGCCCCTTACTGCTGATTGGCTACAAGTTTGTTTTGCTATTCGGAAAAATCACTTACCCCACCTTTAATAATTAAATAGGTGCTTCGGTACGAGTAATCATGAAGAACTGACAATGTATATCTTCACTATAGGTTTCCTTGAGCAGGGTCTTCTGGTGAAGGACCTTACCAAGTTAAGAGAAAGCTATTTTCACACAATGCAATTCAAGTTAGACCTGCTATCCATACTACCCACTGATCTAGCTTACATCGCCATTGGCATTCACGTGCCAGAGCTGCGTTTCAATCGACTAATGCGCTTCTCACGTCTCTTTGAGTTCTTCGACCGCACCGAGACCCGCACAAGCTACCCCAACATATTCCGCATTTGCAACTTGGTGCTCTATATCCTAGTCATCATTCACTGGAATGCCTGCATCTACTTTGCCATCTCCAAGTCTCTGGGGTTCGGATCCGACCAGTGGGTCTACCCAAACATCTCTGACCCTGAGTTTGGGACTCTCACTCGAGGATACGTCTACTGCCTCTACTGGTCAACCCTCACCTTGACGACCATTGGGGAAGTGCCAGCTCCAGTGCGGGATGAGGAGTATCTTTTTGTTGTTTTTGATTTCCTTGTTGGTGTTCTAATTTTTGCCACTATTGTTGGTAACGTAGGAGCCATGATATCAAACATGAATGCCACATGGGCTGAGTTCCAGGCTCACATCGATGCCATCAAACACTACATGCAGTTCAGAAAGGTCAGCAAAGAGCTCGAAGCCAGAGTCATCAAATGGTTCAACTACTTGTGGACCAACAAGAAAGCAATTGATGAGCAGGATGTCCTAAAGAATCTGCCCAACAAACTGCGGGCTGAGATCGCTATCAATGTGCACCTGGATACACTGAAGAAGGTCCGAATCTTCCAGGACTGTGAAGCTGGGCTTTTGGTTGAACTGGTGCTCAAGCTGCGGCCACAGGTCTTCAGTCCCGGAGACTACATCTGCCGAAAGGGACACATAGGAAAAGAGATGTACATCATCAAAGAGGGTCGCCTTGCTGTTGTGGCCGATGATGGGGTGACCCAGTTTGCACACTTGACGGCCGGCAGCTGCTTTGGCGAGATTAGCATCCTCAACATCAAAGGCAGCAAAATGGGCAACCGACGCACAGCTAACATCCGTAGCATTCGCTATTCTGACCTCTTCTGTTTGTCAAAGGATGACCTGATGGAGGCTGTAATGGAGTATCCGGATGCTAAGAAAGCTCTGGAAGAGAGGGGAAGACAGATCCTTCTGAAGGAGGGCCTGCTGGAGGAGATGGACGCAGGTGGAATTGGAGAAGAACAGGTTGAGGAGAAAGTGGAGAGGTTAGAAGCTTCTCTTGAAATACTACAGACTCGGTTTGCTCGGTTACTGGCTGAGTACACAGCTACTCAACAGCGCCTGAAGCAGAGGCTCACAGCACTGGAGTGTAGGACACGTCACTCTGGCAGCGGCTTCTTCTCGGATGGCAATGAAAGCACTATTGACGGTGACGGTACACACAGTGAGGTCAACATCCAGCTCTGAGCACTTGTCTCTAAGACAGAACCTTATACAGTAGTCTTAATGATCATTCAATAGCAATAATACATGACACTTTACAACAATGATAGAAGTCAAAAGTTACACAAAATTTGTTCATATGCATGTGGGATTGTTTCATTTTTATTTATTCAGTAAATGTCATGGAACAGACCTCAATTGCGTGTCTTACAAAACATATAATAACAAGGTTTTGCCCACCACTTAAAGGTGTACTTTTTAGCTGTTTGTGTGATGCTTTGCTGAGTAAAAATGATTTACATATAAAAAATGAACAGCACTTTTGGAAATATACCATTAATTTTTGTGATGAGACTCCAGAAATATCAGTCTTCTAGAATCAAACAAACAAACAAAAACTTCTAGACTTCTACAAATGTTTTATTCTACATTCATGAAGAGGTACCAATCGTCTTTCATTATTACAGTATGTCGCTTTATGTAGGACTGCCAGATTTAAAAATTATTTTATACCAGCTGCCATTAAATATACTTGAAACTTCCAGGCAGGCGTGTTGAGGCAAGTTGGAGCTAAACTCTGCAGGACACCGGCCCTCCAGGATCAAGTTTGGTGACCCCTGTTTTATATTAATAACATGGGCGATGTAACTGTGCAGATGAGGGCATTTAGTGAACTTAATGTGAGGAGCTGTCAACTATCTGTATTATCACTGAAGTTAAACCCTAGTGAATGTTTTATAATATTTATCAGTTTTAAAGAACCAATAATACTAAATGTTTATTTCTAAAGAAGCAAATGAGCTACACTGCTGCTTTAGTTTGTTATCAGTTGATTTCAATATCATTTTATCACTGAAAATGAAAGAGAGGCTAGATGCATTTCAATTGACTGATGCGCTTTTCATGTCTGTTTGAGTTCTTTGACCAGACCGAGACCGGCACAAGCTACCCCAACATGTTTCGCATTTGGTGCTCTATATCCTAGTTATCATTTACTTGAACACCTGCATCTACTTTGCCATCTCCAAGTCTCTGGGATTTCGATCCGACCAGTGGGTCTACGCAAACATATCTGATCCTGAGTTTGGGACACTCACTCGAGGATACGTCTACTGCCTCTACTGGTCAACCCTCACCTTGACGACCATTGGGGAAATGCCGGCCCCAGTGCGGGATGAGGAATATCTTTTTGTTGTTTTTGATTTCCTTGTTGGCGTTCTCATTTTCGCCACCATTGTTGGTAATATAGGAGCCATGATATCAAACATGAATGCCACACGGGCCGAGTTCCAGGCTCACATCGATGCCATCAAACACTACATGCAGTTCAGAAAGGTCAGCAAAGAGCTGGAAGCCAGAGTCATCAAATGGTTCGACTACCTGTGGACCAATAAGAAAGCAATTGATGAGCAGGATGTCCTAAAGAATCTGCCCAACAAACTGCGGGCTGAGATCGCTATCAATGTGCACCTGGATACACTGAAGAAGGTCCGAATCTTCCAGGACTGTGAAGCTGGGCTTTTGGTTGAACTGGTGCTCAAGCTGCGGCCACAGGTCTTCAGTCCCGGAGACTACATCTGCCGAAAGGGACACATAGGAAAAGAGATGTACATCATCAAAGAGGGTCGCCTTGCTGTTGTGGCCGATGATGGGGTGACCCAGTTTGCACACCTGACGGCCGGCAGCTGCTTTGGCGAGATTAGCATCCTCAACATCAAAGGCAGCAAAATGGGCAACCGTCGCACCGCTAACATCCGTAGCATTGGCTACTCTGACCTCTTCTGTTTGTCAAAGGATGACCTGATGGAGGCTGTAATGGAGTATCCGGATGCTAAGAAAGCTCTGGAAGAGAGGGGAAGACAGATCCTTCTGAAGGAGGGCCTGCTGGAGGAGATGGACGCAGGTGGAATTGGAGAAGAACGGGTTGAGGAGAAAGTGGAGAGGCTGGAAGCTTCTCTTGAAATACTACAGACTCGGTTTGCTCGGTTACTGGCTGAGTACACAGCTACTCAACAGCGCCTGAAGCAGAGGCTCACAGCACTGGAGTGTAGGACACGTCACTCTGGCAGCGGCTTCTTCTCGGATGGCAATGAAAGCACTATTGACGGTGACGGTACACACAGTGAGGTCAACATCCAGCTCTGAGCACTTGCTTCTAAGACAGAACCTTATACAGCACAGTGGTCTTAATGACCATTCAATAGCAATAATATATGAACACTAGAAAGAACATAACATTGCATGTGGAACTGTTTCATTTTTATTTGCAAATGCCATTGAACGGACGTCAATTGACTGTCTTATAAAAACATAACAAGCTTTTGCCCACCCCATTTAAAGGTGTACTTTTTGTGTGAAGTTTTGCTAATTAAAAAGAGTTTCCCACATAAAAAACTAACAGCACTTTTGGGATATACCATTAACTGGTGTAAACCCAGATGAGACTCCAGACATAAAGAAACAAACAAAAAACTTGGCCAAAAAATTGACTATCCTGTAAATGCAGCTGTTAGCAGATATATTAATAGTGTTTGTGTGATAAATGTACCTTTTGTAACGTATCAGTTAAAGATGCTGGACATTTATTTTTCTATTGCCCTTTTTCTATTTCATTTTGGGTTGACCAAATAGACATAACAAAAAAAAAAAAAAAAAAAACCCTTAATATAGAACCTCATGACATTTTACTTTGTTTCATGTTTTTTCCCATATAAAATACAAAATTTCATTATTCATCTTTTTTTTTTTTTTTAGCAAAGTTTATTATTCATAAGACCTTTTGTAACACTGATCTTAAATATATATTTTGAAACCCTTTCTAATATGAGACCACAAAACAAGAAGCTTAAAAACAATAAACATTCTTCTAAAGCTTTTCAAAATGTATGTAACTGCCCTAATGTTATATAGCACTTTTTATCCTAGTGTTTTTTTTAAATAATATGTTTATGTTCATTTTATGTTGTTGTTGTTGTTATTCTGTTTTACATGCTTTAAACTGTACGACATTGCCTTACTTTTTGCCTTGTATCTGTATGTGACGGAACTAAATAAAAAATAAGAATTAGTCACTTCTTGGCAGGTTTTGTAAGTTTCTGATGACCTCTTCGATCTTCTCAATACAGATGACTGTATGATTTATTGAATGTATAACTTTATTTGAGCTTTCGTGTTGTGGACTCGACTCGACTTGAAAAAATCAATCTAAAGAAACTAAAATATGTTAGTCATATGGTGTAATAACGTGTTTCTCAATTAACTTTTTCTTCAGGACTCTGTCAATATTAATGAGTAACTCAGTCCGTGACCCTCCCTCAAAGCAAACACTGATTATAACACTCGTTTTATCGCTTGTTTTAGCGTAAAGTTTAGAAATTTTGCTTCAGTCATGTTATCATAATTGTCAATTAATTTTATAAATCAATCAATTTAAATCTTTCATTAAAAAAAACAAAAAACATTGTGTGCAGAACGAATAAAATGCAAAACTGTTTTATAAAAACAACAACAACAACATGGTATTATTAGGCCTTTTTTGTTCATGTAATTAAAATCAAATCAATATCCTAATAAATAAAATATTGATTCGATGCGGCAGTTTAACTTTATTTTGATGTAGGCACTATTTGACAGTGGCTGTCGTGTAAGATCTGTAATTTTGGTCAGGCAGTGTTTTAGACAGTAGACGCAGGGGTCCTCACAGGAGCAGCGCACGTGACGCACAGGAGCTGCTGTGAAGAACTGTGTACGTTTTAATTATGTTTGTGTGTGTTTTACAGTTACGAAGTGTTTTATTTCACCTTATATCGTTTAGTCTGCCCGTCTTAGTTTTATAGTACTAACATGAGCGATGTAATTGTGCAGAGGAGGGCATTAATGTGCTATATTCATCCATTTTAATGAACCCATAACACGAAATGTTCATTTCTAAAGAAGCACACTAGCTGCTCTACCACTGCTTTTGTTATCAGTTGATTTTAATATGGTTGTATGACTGAATATGTAAAAGAGACTAAATCTAAGGTCTAAAACTATTAGATTAGCCTAGTCAGTAAGTTACATCAATCATATTCTCAAAGCCTACAGGACCTAGAAGACATCTTTGGACAGTATGGGCGCAAAATAAGACACAGCAGGCTACCTAGACGGTGTTTGTGCTGCATAGTGTCAAACTAACGAGCTATGCAGCATAGTCTGAAATGCAGAGTTGAGGGTTGACTGCACGTATTATCTACAGTACTATGGTCTAGGCCTCTAGACACAATTTCTAATGAACCTGTGTAATGTGATTAATGCTATATTTCACAGTATGACATACATGTGTGTTTGTGCACCCTTAGCTGCTTAGCACACTGGTGTTTAACCACCATTCTTGCAATTAAGGAAAATAAATTCAACAGATTTGCAATTAGATCATGTATGATGGTCGTTTCTACAGGTTTGGACAGGCCTGGCACATCAGGTCTCTCACTCTTGTTTCACTCATCGTCTGCAGCACTATGGCATTTAACTTCGGTCAGGCGGGCACTGGAGGTTTCAACTTTGGAGCCCCTAAAACTACAGCTGCAGGCACCACAGGCTTCGGGCTGCAGACCAGCGCTCCTGCGGGAGGGGCCTTATCTTTCGGGGCCAGCCAACCCCAGACTCAGACCTTTGGGAACCCGTCGTCTCAGATCGCAGGACTTCTCGCTCAGCCGATGCAGAATAATGGAAGCATGCAAGCTGGATTCAGCTTCGGAGCCCAGACTCAGAGCACCACCTCAAGTGGAGGCTTCTCTTTTGGGTGAGATTTTATCTGGGACGGATCTTTTTTCCCCCCAATTATGTTTAGAATGTTGGTCTTAATAAAGCAATAATAAACAGTTCTTTCAAGGAATAGAGTGTAACAGCCGTGCTGCGTAAGTAAAAGTCTCATTCATTTTCTCCACAGGGGTATTGATTTCTAATGATAACTTGTAAACCTGCTGTGAGCTTTGAGGTTGTTAATCCGTGTACTTTTGTTAAAGCAATCCGATGATATTATTTTTTTTAAATAACCATATTCAACAGCAGAATCCCTGTTGAAAAGCTACATTACCCATGATTCTGCAACTAAAGCTAAACATGCAAATCAAGCCAAAATAACTCTTTAGCTCCGCCCACTCCCATGAAGCACTGAGAATGATGTCGGGTCAGTTTCCAGACTTTCTCAAACTACTTATTTTGCAATGAAAAAAAATTTTTTTAAATGTATTGTTTGCATGTGTGATCCTGGACCACAAAACCAGATGTTTAGAACCAGATGAGATTAATAAATAAGCTTTCCATTGATGTGTGGTTTGTTAGGATCGGACAATATTTGGCTGAGATGCAACTATTTGAAAATCTGGAATCTGAGGGTGCAAAAAAATCTAAATATTGAGAAAATCATCTTTAAAGTTGTCCAAATGAAGTTCTTAGCAATGCATATTACTAATCAAAAATTAAGTTTTGATATATTTACGGTAGGAAACTAAATATCTTCATGGAACATGATCTTTACTTAATATCCTAATGATTTTTGGCATAAAAGAAAAATCGATAATTTTAACCCATACAGTGTATTGTTGGCTATTGCTACAAATATACCCCAGAGACTTAAGACTGCTTTTGTGCTCCAGGGTCACACATATGTCTTTTTGCCGATTTTGAAATACTTCAAACCAAAGTTTGTAATTGTTGTGATTCACGTCAGAGCTGGTTGGTTTGGTTCATGGCTTCTAATTATAAGATTTATTTTCAGTAAATTATTAAAAGACAAATTAGGGGAAAATACTTTTGAAAACAAGGCCACTAAAAAGGTGGGCAGGCACTGTTGCACTGTATTTAATTAATGTTGACTATTTACAGTATTTAAGCAGTGTTGTAAGCTTGTTGATCAATAAGAATTTAAAGGGATAGTTCACCCAAAAATGTAAATTACCCCATGATCAACACCCATTCACTGCCATTTATAAAGCTTGGAAGAGCCGGGACATTTTTAATATAACTCCGATTAGATTCGTCTGAAAGAAGAAAGTCGTTTACACCTAGGACAGCTTGAGGGTGAGTAAATTATGGGGTACTTTTCATTTTTGGGTGAACTATCCCTTTAAGACTGAGCTGTATTCCTCCTGATTGATTCCAAAGTGAGCTGACTCTTTCTAGAGCCTAAAAAGGCTTAGCCTTTCTATCCGTCCAACGCTCTGTCAGGACAGTGTGTAAGGGCCTTTAATTGTTGAATTAAATGGGTTTGCAGTGAGTCACAGCTCTTAAAATGGCACATCCAGAGTTGGAAATATCCATTGTATAACTGAAAGTTGACAGTGGAACAGCACGAAACATGTCTGTAATGTTTAAAAAGTCTGTTCACGTCTTTGCATCCAGTGCCTCCCTTCCAAAACTCAGCGCACCTGCAGCATCTCAGCCTGCGACCACAAGTGTGACTCTGGGGGCTTCAGCTGCTGGGGCGGGCTTCAGCTTCGGAGGTCTCACCGCTCAGACTACTGCAGCCCAGCAGCCTTTGGGGGGATTCGGCTTTGGGACGCCCAAAGTTCAAGCATCCTCAGCACAGCCCACCCCTGCGCTCTCACTAGGGGCTCAACCCACAGGTAATACAGAGGGACACATGTCTTGACATCGAATTCAAAATGAGAGTTTTGTGGCTTTTGAGATCACTTTTTTCTATTCTGCTAAAAGCTGACAATTTTGTCATCGTCTCCTGCTCTCTGAAATGATAATGCACCTGCCACCGTCTAATGCTATACAACAAGAATGAGAAAGTAGCTCAGATACACACAAATAAATTAACAACCTACAATGTGGACACATTAATTCCAATGTTTGACTTTGACTTCGAAATAAAGGTTAAGCAAAAAGGACAAGGACAATATGTCAGCAGCACAGAGCATGAAAATGGTTTCTCGAACAGTTTCACAGGGTCTTGAAAATTCTTCTTCTTTTTTTTTTTTCCTCCACTTGGGGTTTGTTACACACACTGTATCACTTTATCATATTGTGTCAAACTGGTCCTTTAAGAAGGAAATATCTAAATAAGCTTTTTTTGTCTAATTATATTAATTTGTTTTGCTGCTGATTTATAGGTCTGGCTCTTGGAACGTCTACTGCTGCCTCCACAGCCCCAACAGCTGCAATTAACTTTGGGATTAAAACTTCAGGTGTGTAGTGTGGCTATTCTAATATGTGGCCCTGGAGCACAAAAGCAGTCTTAAGTCGCTGGGGTATATTTGTAGCAATAGCCAAAAATACATTGTATGGGTCAAAATTATTGATTTTTCTTTTATGCCAAAAATCATTAGGATATTAAGTAAAGATCATGTTCCATGAAGATATTTAGTAAATTTCCCTCCGTATATCAAAACTTAATTTTTGATTAGTAATATGCATTGCTAAGAACTTCATTTGGACAACTTTAAAGATGATTTTCTCAATATTTAGATTTTTTTTCACTCTCAGATTCCAGATTTTCAAATAGTTGTATCTCGGCCAAATATTGTCCTATCCTAACAAACCATACATCAATGGAAAGCTTATTTATTCAGCTTTCAGATGATGTATAAATCTCAATTTTAAAAAATTGACCCTTATGACTGGTTTTGTGGTCCAGGGTCACAGAAAAACTGGCAAAAGAGAACAATAGTTATGTAATAGATCTTTTGTTGTTGTTCAGCCACCCCAGCTCCTATCAGCTCTGCACAGAGTCAGTCCATGCCAGCTCCAGTATCCTCTCTGTTTGCTGCTCCTATAGCCTCAACACCAGCCACAGGATTCACATGTGAGTTCTGTTCACCTCTTGTAATGAAGAAACTTCCAGTTCAGTCAAATTCTCAAACCAAGCCATCTACTAACAAATCTGCTTTAACGGCACATCTGCATTTATGTATGTGCAGGCTATGTTATATATAATAAACGCACACACACACACACACACACACACACACACACACACACACACACACAGTGGCAAGTATAGGTTTAGTTGAAAACCTCTGGATTTCTGCATTGATTACTTGTAAAATGTGGTCTGATTTTCATCTGGGTCACAGTTATAGACAAAAACAATCTAAGCTAATTTATAGTTTTCAAATGTTTATTTTAGACTATGATTGGTCATTGACAGGGCAGGTGGGGAAAAGTAAGTGAAATTCTGTTATGGCTTCTCCAAAAGGCAATAGGAGTAAATTAAGAAATTGTGATTGGAAGTGTGGGTCACACAGGTGCAACACACAAAGCATTGTTACTTACAAATCTGGTCTTGTTAAGAAAAATCCATGCCTTGATTGCAAAAGCTTAAACACATTTTAAAGCTGCTACAGACTTGGGTGTTCATGAATCCAAGATAAGAGAACCTGCCTACAAATACAGAAAATTCTGGACTGTTGGTTTTCTCCCTATGAGTGCACGTCCTGCAAAGATCACTGTTAAGAACACAACGAACAATACTGAAAGAGAGGCCAGAAGCAACCCAACAACAGCAAAACAATCCTCCAGGAAACTCTGAAGACTGCAGAAGTCTTTGCTCATGTATCCACTATCAGTAAAACACTTAAAGGGACAGCTCACCCAAAAATTATAATTTGCTGTTCATTACCAGTTCACCAAATCGGACTGAACCGTCTGAAACAGTGCGCGGCTCTAGCTGCACACACATCTGTAAGTTACTCAATCAAAACTCAAGAATGATGTTTCATGAAAGGAAACCACTGCCCCCCCTTGAACCACATGCACACCGTATGGATCACGGATCAACTACAATCCCTTGAACCCCTAACCTGGACACTTGCAATCATTGAAGGAACAATGAATTCTAAAGTGTATCAAGACATTTTACAGGAGAATATCAGGACTTCAGTTCATGACTTCATGCTTTAGAGCGGCGAGGTGATGTAACAAGACAATGACCCAAAGCACACAAATAAACCAACTAAACAGTGGCTGAAAAAGAAGTCCTGAGCTAAAGCCAAATTTAGATGCTGTGATATAACCTAAAAGGGGCCATGCTATCAATCCCAGAAATACTGCTAAACTTAGACGGTTGGTCAAAAAATGTTATTAGTCGCTACAGAAGTCATTTGGTAGAGGATTTGCTGCTAAAGTACGATCTAAAAATGACAAAATTCAAGGGTTTTCTTGCTTTCTCTACCTTGCATTGTGAGTGTATTCGATAAAAATGTCCAAATCGTGTTTATTTGTGTTATTAGTTAGATTCTATTTATCAACACCCTATCAACCACTCCGAGTATTTTAGCTACACCCTAACAACCACCCTGAATAACCTAGCAACCGCATAGCAACAGCTTAGCAACCACCTTGAGTTCCCTAGAAACCACCCTGAATACCCTAGCAACCGCATAGCAGCACCCTAGCAACCACCTTGAGTACCCTAGCAACCAACCACTCGTACACTATCTATCTATCTATCTATCTGACTGTATTGCCTTCAAACCTTCAAGGCAAGCTTTAAAACTACTTTGAATTTCAAACAGCTTCAAACTTCAAGCTTTTAAAACCTCTTAAAGCTGTCAGGCTATGGCTTTGCGGTTTCTTTCTAAATCAAGTGGTTTTAGCTGTTTTTTGTTAAAGGGTTAGTTCACCCAAAAATGAAAATCCTGTCATTAATTACTCGCCCTCATGTCGTTTCAAACCTGTAAGACCTCCGTTCATCTTCGGAACACAAATTAAGATATTTTTGATGGAATCTGAGAGCTCTCTCGTCACACGGATACGCTGTTTCCGTTCAGATCAAATCACAACAACGAAGGAAACAGATCCGGCTGACATTTTTTAAAAAAGACTGAAAGTGTTGCCATCCATACAGTAAGGAATCTAAAGCATACCTTAACTGTAATGAGCAAACACAGCTAACAAACCATCAAGTTTTAGCTCATGGAAATTTCTTTCTTCATTTAAGTGGTTGCTTTTTTTCTTTCTTTCTCTTTGTTTTTGTTTTAAATATGCACTAATTGCCAAGTAAAGGAAGTTAATTGGACAAAGGTGTGGGAGCTCTCATTTGAACGATAATTTAGGACTGTTCTAGAGAAATCATCACGTGGTCTTTTCTCTCCTCTGCTAGTGGGCTCCTCGATGGCCTCGGTGGCTCCTGTGGTGAGCTTAGCATCCAGCGCTCCCACAAGCCTGTCCCTGAAACCTCTAGGAGCCGCCGCTCCTGCTATAAGCACAGGTGCCCTCACTTATTCTCACACACTGGCTTTGCTCATTAATACATGCTGAACAAATAATTGAGGCCAATATATAATTTTCCTATCAAGTTACTTGTATTATTTGAGAGTGCGTGTTTGTGTCTTTAGTAGCTGCTGTTAGCACTGGAGCTACTACTGGCTTTTCTCTGGGACTGAAGACTGTAGCATCTGTTGCACCAGCCATCACCACCTCCACGTCAACTGCCATCGTCACAACCAGGTACAAAGCTTTTCACATTCAAGACGTTGTGTGTTTTCTAGCGTCGAGTTGCATATTCAAATTCTTGTGTTGTCTTCTGTCAGCACTGCTCCAGTGATGTCTTACGCTCAGCTGGAGGCTTTGATTAACAAGTGGAGCTCAGAACTAGAAGACCAAGAGCGACACTTTCTTCAGAATGCCACTCGGGTCAATGCCTGGGACCGTATGCTGGTGGAGAATGGAGAGAAGGTAGAGAAATACACTCCAGGGCACGCAAAATCGCTAGCCCGATGTCCCGGGGCTATTGTGTTTTCCAGTCGGGCTACCAAATGTTTCACCGTCCTGCCCGACGGGCTATCTTGAACCGTGATATAAAATTCCTTCCTTGATTTGCATTGTTCACTAGCTTGTTGGGGTAAAACGGATCGTAGTTGATAATTTGCACGTGTTTCAAAGTCTAGCCGATTTAAACATTCAAGTGTTTTAAACCACTCACGCATTCGGAGCTCTCATTCACGCACTTATTCAAAGCGCGCACAGAGAGCCGCGCTTCAGACGATGCGCGTACACAGAATTGATTCCTCTTTTGTGTATCCTTGCATCTGAATGAACATACACACAAACTTATCTCAAAATAACTTTCTGGGCAAGTATTCTCGTAAACACAGTCGGGTATGTCTTAAGTTAACTTAAGTTTACGTTCACATGTCTTAAGTGAAGGTAAAGAGTGGAGAAAGAAATCTCAAGTGCATCATTATATTGGATCCGTGCATTTGGCCTTAAAGGGGCAGCAGCCTATAAATAACCAGCTGTTCCATAAGCGCCACCTGCTGTCAGAGAGTGACATCTGCGTCTCATTCACAAAGCTAAAATCAGACCGTTCTGTTTTTGCTTCAAATTTCGAAATTATACAATCTAATTGCAATCTAAATAACATGCATTTAGCATCTTTGTTTAGATCGTGATTAAAATGCAGTGGTTGCCTCTGATTTTAAATGGAAAGAGCACAGCCAAAGCATTAGTTTGTTTATATGAAGAGATTTATTTTATTTGTATTTAATTATTTTATTTGGGATTTGTTTAAAAATTTCAAGTTTTATTATTTGACATATTTCAATTTCACAAAGAAATGTGCAGCATTTTGTTGGAGAAATAATAAAAGGACACCTTTTCATTTATAATTCGTCTTCAATCTCATTTTGTTAAAAAGAAAAATTGTGAGTAAATTGTACTGTGAAATCAGTATCGTGCATCGCATCGTGAGTTGAGTGAATTGTTACATCCCTATATGCTACTAGTGTTTGCTGTGGTATCAAAGAAGTATTCTGTTATTTAAATAATAACCATATTTTTTTTTGCTCATCTGCAAAACGACCCGATCTGTTACTCAAAATCTGATATGATAATGCAATGTGATCCGAGCCGTGGGTTTTGTGATCCGTTGCACCCCTCTTGACATCTCTTGACTTGTTATTTGAAGAAAAAAAGCGATCACTGAAGTTTTTAATCATGCTGATTTGTCCTCAGTGGAGCTCAGCCGATGTCTTTTTTTTTTATTCGGGCTACTTAAATTCATGTTGGGCTACCCAAATCTGAAGAATGTCTGCCTGAAGGGCTACCAGCGATTTTTAAATTTTGCGAGCCCTGCACTCATCTTTTAGTACACTGTTTTCTCCCTGCTGCCACATACACCATCTTTGCACTGGTAAAGTTACAGCAACCCCACAAATATATATACGCACACATTCCCAGTATGAATTGTGAATCAAGGCTTTGTTGGCACAGCATTCTTGCATTGCACCTGTTTCTGAGAAGAGCAAGTACACAACGTTTTAAGATGAAGAGGTGCTTTTTGGATTTCAACTGTGATACTGATGTGTTCACCCACAGAAACACACTGCTGCTTTTTATATAACACATTTCCCATTGTGAATTATGATTATACAGCTTGGTTTGTTGGGTTGGATTGTTTTCTCAATCACAAAACCACCTTAGGACACCCATAGTTAACTTGCCCATCTAAAAACCTGAATCTAGTGTTACTGCCTAAAACCATATTGCAACAGATTTCCAGTGACAAGTAATCTTTTTTTTTTCTTCTTCTTTTAGATAACTGCTTTACATAAAGATATGGAAAAAGTCAAACTGGACCAACGAAGGTAATCGATTATTTGTTTGCTGGTTGTTTATCCTGGAAACGTGTTATTTTAATGTGGCATTTATGTTTTCTTGCATTGGTAACAAGCCTCCACAAGCTTTCATGGTTGCACTTGCCAGATTTCAAGAGTTTAAATCCCCCAATCAGAGCTTTTTTTTCGTAAATCGATATGTTTTCTGGCCAGTGGTTTACTTAATCTTTCCAAGCTGGCAACCATGTGCACTCGCCCGCTCTACGTTAAGGAAAAAAAGCAGTGATGAGGTGAAAACACCGGCGAACATGTAAGCTGGAGTTAAGCGATCTCTATTGAGATTCTGCTCAAATATAAGTGTAATACAGGCGGTCTGTTTTCTGTCACAAATCTGAGAACAAACCATGTGTGTTGACATTCTCTTGGTTTGTGCTTATGTGAAAGTGGGGGGAAAAAATGACAATCATGATTTTTATTTTTTTTTTTTTACAAAATACCGTGATTAACCGTTTAACCATTATTGTGCAGCCTTAATTAAAAGTGTAATAAGAGAAACTGGCACAGCAGAAAATGTTGGTTGCCTGTGGCATCTGTCAGTTATAGTTTAGTGTTAATTATACAAAATTATTTTGACTTCAGCGATTGACCAGTCAGTCAAGTAACTTCAGCATGAACTAAACAGTCTAAGCATGCTTGTATACTGTCTGCTAACATGTTTGATGTAAACTTTCTCATATTTTGGTGTTTGTAACACAGGTTGGATCAAGAACTGGACTTCATCCTGTCCCAGCAGAAAGAGCTGGAGGATCTTCTTGGTCCATTAGAGGAGTCTGTGAAAGAGCAAAGCGGGACCATTTACATGCAGAACGCAGACGAAGAGCGAGAACGAACGTAAGAGCAAAAACAGGCAGGACTCTATCAGCCATTGAAGGAGCTCATGTTTCCCTCCTATACTGTGATGTTATTGAGTATTTGAATGATCTCTTTTATCCAGGTACAAGTTGGCAGAAAATGTGGATGCGCAACTCAAGAGAATGTCCCATGATCTGAAAGAGATTATTGAACACCTCAACACCTCCAGCGGACCTGCTGACACCACTGACCCGGTATGCAAAATACGATCGATGGTCCAGACAGAAACGCTCTTTATGAATTGTTGTGTGGTCTGGACTAAGAATGACTGGTGTTGTTTTTCAGCTTCAGCAGATCTGCAAAATCCTCAATGCACATATGGACTCCCTGCAATGGGTGGAACAAAACTCTGGTTGGTATCCTTTTGACACACAAAAAAAATGCCAGTCCATTAAACGCTTGATTAAATGTTAGCTTGTATACTTATCATATAGTTTTTCTGTGCAGTTTTACTCCACAGGCGAGTGGAGGAGGTCTCAAAGCTGTGTGAAAGCCGCAGCAAGGATCAAGAGAAGAGCTTTCGTTTAAACTTCCAGTGATCACGCAGCTCTTTTTTCCTCAGTCAGTTGTAAATGAATGTCATTGTTTTTATTTGCTTCAAAATAAAATAATTTCTTTCTACCCGATTTCCTCTTGATGTGCTTTGTTCTTAGTTTATTCATACTGTTTGCACTTTGCAAAACGATCATGGCTTTTTCTCAGTTTAGTGATCGAGAAATTCAGATAGAAAAGCAGAGACCTTTTTAAAGATATAAAATTAACAATACATCTGCAAAGAAGGGAGTTTCTCTTCCTGGTTAACGCTTAAGAGCTAAAACGAGCCAATCAATCAGCTGCATGGAGCTCCACCATAGCAACATGGATCCTAGCATTGATTAATATCATCAAGCAATCTTAGCCTAAAGAAAAGAAATCTCCAAAAAGAAAAATAATATTTTACAGAAGGTTGCAGGTTTAAAAGGGGACGAAATGAGCACCGCCATCTGCAGGTATGTGCACTACCGAGAGTGCGGCTGCATGCGCCGGAGAACAGCAACAGCATCCTCCCCTCCACATGCATGCAGTCTATGTAGCATGATCCGACCGCGAGTGTGTCCGAAGTGCAAAGCATGCATCGTGATGTTTGGAGAACAGAATGCAAAGGCATGGATGCTAGTCACAGTGGTGACATAACATTATAAGAAATAAAATGCATGGCGTGATTTTGCACATTTACAATAGCATGCGCCGGTAACTCATGCCCTAATTTCTCCTTCTACGCTGCACTTTCTTTGCATTAAATGCATGCATGCATTCTCCTGCGCATTATTTATGATCTTTCTGTGTTTTTTAAAAATGCATTCAGCGAGGACGCACACGGTGGTGTTTTAAGAGAACTGCGCGCAGTGCGTGCGTTCGCGTTCAGAGCGCGCGCGCAGATGCACCGAGTCTCGCGCGCGCCATTTTAGCGCGTCTCCGGCAAGATGGCGCTCTCGCTTTGTCTGCCCTGATCGGAATAAAACACTATTTACTTTCATTACATGCATGCAAATGTACCGAATCGAATGAAAAAACAGCGTTCCTCGCGGTGCCAAACCGGTGACATCTCAAAGACCCGCGCGTGAGCTGAGCACGGAGATCTTCAGGTGGGTGTGAAGGATGTAGCGTTAGCCGGGTAATGCAATGCATGCGTCTGTGCACGCCACATCCATGCTTTAGTACTGCAAATAGTTAGGGGGCGTCATAATCATATGTTATGGGGATTGATATCCTAATGAAGTGCGTTATTCGCCCTTTCGTGCGTCTCCAGCAGATGCATTGGTCAAATGCTAGAACTAGGCCTTTCTCCACCAAATGTTTAGCACCTCATTCAAATATGCGTTTTAGCCTAGAATTAGTAGAATTGTTGCGTCTCTGGTGTTCTCCTCCAACATCAGCCTAAGCACTGAAGGGAAACCAGTGGATAACAATCTGTCAAACAAGTAGCCGAACGTCACGAACAGCAGTCTGTAAGTTAGTGACCTGCTTGGTTTCCCCTCCTCTAGTCTTGTTTGGTGGCGTTTCGCTGCTTTAAGCGGCAGGCACGAGCCGATGGGTTTGTTTATATCAGCCGTTATCAGTGCGTGTCTTCCGTCTTGTACCGGCTGCTGCGTGCGAGGCGGGCTCAGTGGTGACGCCACCTGTCAATCAACAGCCGCCGCGGCGCGTGAAAGAAAGTGACGCTACTGTCCTCGCGTTAATAACGGCTTTCGTTTGAAGTCGCCGTTCATGTTTGGATCGTCGTTTCACGCGTATTACGTTTTTCTGTACTTTACTTTTCTGCTCATCACTCTCGACTTCGGAGATGAGTTTTCAGCGGACGCGTTTTATAACTCATAAGGTATTGTTTGTTATCGTCGTATTACGACGTATCTCTATATATTTTACCATAGTAAACCGTCTCGTAGTGTCTGGCACAATAGCTTGGTGTTAGCCTCCACTCTTGTGGACTTTTTTTGTGTAATAATAAAATAAATGTTTTGAAAGCTTCTTACACTGAGTTTCCATATTAAGGTCGGCTTTACAGTAACTATAGCAGCGCTATCTGTGGTCAGTTTTGTTGTTGATCTCTCTGTATCCGCATGTTGCGTTTCTTTCAGGTCTAGTAAGTTGAATACATTGGTGACCAAACTTCATGAGTTTTTGGGTCATTCTCCAGACGAAGAAAGCATTCATTCTCCAGACATTTCCACTGGTGAGGATCCCTACTGTCAGCCCAACAGACTGGGCCCAGACATTTGAGAAGGGTATAACTGCAGCCCGGAGATCTCCAAATGGGGGCGGGAACTCTAAAATAGGGCGTGGCTTCTTTCCATTGACAGACAGGCACATGACACGCTTGCGCAGTTTCCCCCCCAATCCACTTCAGTGCAAACTCCGCCCCACAGCTGATTCTAAAGATTTTATTGGTTTGTCAATTAAAGTGTTGATTTCCTACACTATGCTACAAAAAATGCTAACCCTTAAAGGGGTCATATGATGCGATTTCAAGTTTTCCTTTCTCTTTGGAGTGTTACAAGCTGATTGTGCATAGATAAGATCCCTGAAGTTGCAAAGACTAAAGTCTCAAAACCAAAGAGATATACTTTATCAAAGTTAAGACTCTGCCACGCCCCCCTAAAATGGCTCGTTCTAACACGCCCCCACATATCTACCTCACTATGTGGGAATATTTGCATAATGCGGCCCAAATGTGCACGCAAAGAAAGAAGGCGTGGTTTCAGGAACAGCAGTTAGTGTTGATGCAGCCATGTCAGGGAGACGCTGTGTGTTTCAGTGCGAAAGCAAAAGCACTTTATTTGGCCTTCCGAGTTGCACCCAGTGTCACTACCCCCTCCTACCCTGTGAATTTCGAGCCCCGGGACGCCCCCGTTGCTTAGAACAAAGCGATAGAGTAAAATTGTGGGTGATTTGTGTTTATATCATTACGCAGAGGTTCAAACTCCAGTCCGAACAGCACTGGCCACGAGCTTTGGGCTCTGCTCTCACGGAGAATATTTACTTATATAGCATATTTTATTTTAGATGAGCTAGAAACTGTTTAATTTATAAAGTTTTATTTTGAAATGTAAGTCAATAACAATTGGCTGGAGCCAGAGCCAATGGTGAAAGTCTTTGCGCGACGAGAGCCCGCCCCATTTTGGAGGTTCTGCCCACTTTTGGAGTTCACGCCCCATTTTGGAGATCTCCGGTCTGCAGTTATACCTACTTGGGAAATTCAGCTTTTCAAAGGCTAAATATAGTAAATAAGGCTAAAAAGTTGTATCTATGTATAAATTGACGTATTTTAGACAAATATACAATGTTTTCTTAATTGTAAATGTGTATGCTTTTCTCATATTACAGGTAAAATGGCTGCTAGTGACTTAAACAGCCCTGATGAGAGAATGAATGAGGTTTGTCTACAGAGTCTGGTTTTGCTTTTTATCTCTACAGTTTACTATAACACTGTGTCCTATCCGGTTACAGCATAAGGTCATTTTTCTGTACTTCTGTACTTGAATGTGCACTTCAAAGTTCAATTTGAGATGGACTAGAGCAATAGTTAGTCTTTTAAAATGACATGCAAGGCTTTTGTCTGACTCTGATTGTACTTGTGCAGTTTTTGCAAAGTCTCACTCAAATCCCAGATAAGGTCCAGTTTTATCGTTGAGATGAGTGCACATAAAGAGCACCGCAATTAGGATTGAGGCAGATTTGTTAAAGGATGACGATAAAGCTTGCCATTTAGCAGCATGCTTTACGGGGAAAATAAGAAAGCAGCTTTTGCCATCGTTCTCTGTCATAGTGCGAGAATGATATAGTGCATGAATAAAACATCAATTACCCGACTCATGTTCATGCTTTGATTTTCAGTTTGTTGGACTGGTGCTTCAAAAGCTTCTTCAGGAAGTTTATAAAAGACAAGGAGATTAAATTGATACCCAGCACATCCATTTTATTCCATAATCTGAAAGCTTATCACACCGATAATTATCATTTCTATATTTGGGTTAAAATATTCAGGTAGGTGGACCAGTTTTTTATTTTATTTTTTTTGCTAAAATGATGTTTCTGTGGACATTGTGCTCGATTTAGGCCCTTTTATGCCAAACTACTATAAGACTAATGTTGCGGGTTGAGCTGGTAATATATGGATATTTTATCACTGAAAATGAAATGTTTTTTTTTTTTCATTTCTTCAGCCTGGTTGCTCCTCAGAAATGACCAAACCCTCATCTTCACGCTCAAAGAGGTGAGTTGGGTTGAAGTTGTTGTCGAAGCTCTGGCTCTTGTTCAGTAAATATCTGGACTAAACGATATGCCTTGTATTTTGTCTTATGCTGCGTTCCATTCAAAATCAGAAGTGTGATATTCCCTATTTGACATTACAGAATTATGACCTTTTAATATTCTGTTGGCCAGTGCTTGGAAGATAACATAGAAAGTTTTGCACAACTATCTCTGCAGACTGTTTCAAAATGGGTTTTGTTGTCACAGTATGAACTTTGCCTTGTTTCTGCATTATGCATTCAATTGCTTTATGAATGTTTCATAATTGTATTGCGCGTGCATCTCCTTAGGTGTTGTCGTACCTTAATCTTACAGGTTTTGGATTTCCACACAAGTCTTAAGTGTTTTTGCTATTGCACTTTTTTTTCTGACTTCCTGAATTTGAAAGCAACACAGCATGAGTCATAGACTTCGTTGCACTGATGTGTACCGTTTTATAAAAATCCAAATGGAGATGTGTTGAGAGTTAAACGGCTCAGTAAACAGTCTGTGAAGCAAATTCTGCCATTTCGTCCAGACATGTTGGTGTTGTATTTCTCTCTCTCAGCTGCTGTGGTTGCTTGTAGTTATGTATGCATTGCTCTTTTGAAACTATTGAGATGATGCTGTAGTTTTGCACACGGTTCTTTGGAGTGTTGGTTGTCGTGGGAATGGAATGTTGAGAAGAGAGGATAATTTTGATCATGTTTATTGGAACAACCTGTTGACCCCTTTCCCCCTCTGTTGTTAATGAAAGAAAACCTTCATTTGTGACCAAGCACACTGCCGTTGATGAATCGGAATGTGCAAACGAGAGTGGAGGTGAACGCGGCACAGATGACAGCATGCAGAGCAGTCTGGATATCAGCAAGCTGCCACAAGGTTAGCACTCTGTTAGGATGTTTTAAAGTCTGATGAAGCGTGTGGGTTAAGAGGCGCACTGAATCTCCTGGCTTCACGATTCGCAGGCACAGTGGTGGTCAAGCCAGAACCGGTTGCTAACGAAGCTAAAGATGAATTCCGCGGTCCGGAGTTCCATAACAGAGGAAGTAAAGTGAAAGAGGACGGCACTCGGAAACGTCCCGGTGAGTAAGCTTGTGTACTGTAAATGATCCCATGCCCCATTAAAAGGTATTGAATTAGTCTAGTTATGTGTTTGGTTATACAGTCAAATACTGTTTTTTTTTTTTTCTTCTCACTTTATTTACGTCTTTCCATATAAACAAAATACAGTATACAATTGCAAAACATATACACTACCGGTCAAAAGTTTGGTATTAGAATGATTTTTAATGTTTTTTACAGGAGTTTCTTATGCTCATAAAGGCTGCATTTATTTGATCAAAAATACAGGAAAAAATTTAATATTGTAAAATATTATTATGATGTAAAACAAAGTTTTTCTATTTTAATATACATTAAAATGTAATTTATTCCTGTGATCAAAGCTGAATTTTCAGCATCATTACTCCAGTCTTCAGTGTCACATGATCCTTCAGAAATGATTTATTATTAGGGATGCACCGATACTGGTATCGGTATCGGGCCTGATACTGGTCTCCTGTACTCGTACTCGTTAAAATGCCCCGATACCAAACGCCGATACCACACAGCATGTGATAAGCGCCATATTCAAACAAAGACACCAACAACAGACAGCAGAATGGAGTTAAGGATGTCTACTACGCAGTATATGTATGCAATTAATATAACGTTAAACATTCAGTATTAACGCCTGTATAGCTGATGTGCGCGAGCTGATAAACAAAGCACGCTGAGTG
>NW_015551122.1:1063723-1079673 GCF_001515605.1 Sinocyclocheilus anshuiensis
TTTGGTTGATTGTAATCCATTACATACCTTTCTATCAAAGTTATCTAACATTATCAAGCTGAATTTGTTCTGACACAGTTTACCTCTGAGTTCTTGTCATATTTTATTACCATTTTCTAAACTATAGCGAATAAACTGTGATAATGTGAGAAATGTTGAAGGTGTCTGAATAAATTTTGGTTTGACTTTATCTATTTGATAAATGAAGTTAACCAACTAACATTATACATACCCTTTTGGTTTCTGTACCCAATATTTAAAAAATGTACAAATGCAATAAAAATATCGGTATTGGTACTCGGTATCGGCAAGTACCAAAAATAAAAGTATCGGTATCGGGCGAGTACTGGAAAAAGTGGTATCGGTGCATCCCTATTTATTATCAATGTTGGAAACTGTTGTGCTGCTTAATATTTTTTTGGAGCCAGTGATATTTTTTCAGGATTCTTTGATGAATAAAAAGTTAAAAAGAAGAGCATTTATTTAAAATAGAATCAGCATATTAGAATGATTTCTGAAGGATCATGTGACACTTTATACTGGAGTAATAGTTGATAGAAATTCAGCTTTGATCACAAATAAATTATATTTTAAAGTATATTAAAATAGAAACCATTATTTTATATTGTAATAACATTTTGCAAGATTACGTTTTTTTCTGTATTTTTGATCAAATAAATGCAGCCTTGATGAGCAGAAGAGACTTCTTTAGAAAACATTACAAGTCTTACTGTTCCCAAACTTTTGAGCGGTAGTGTACATATACTTGTATGACCTCCATGTATATCTCTAGTTAATAAAAGGGTTCATTTGACAAATAGCAACACAACAAAGTGTATAGTGAAGAAAGATAAAGAGCTTAGAAAGCATTTCACATAATGTAAGAATAAAAAGGGAGGAGAACATAAATGATCAATATTGGTACCTATGATATACAACAAAACAACAACCGTAAATAATAATAATAAAAAAAAAAACACCTACACAAATTAAAATCATAGGTGCAAAAAGATGCTAAAGCTTCTAAACACAGCCGACGTATCCCTAAAGTATAACACTAGTCTATATACTGGAGGAGGGAAGGAGATGTATACTTGGGTGATTGAGGGTCTTTCAATTTCCTACACAATCTGGGAAGGGTCCCCAAATTTAATAGAAATTATCAGAAGATCCCATCATTGTGTGTCTGATTTTATTCTAGTTTAATTAAACGGAAAATATATTTAATCCATAAAGAATAAGTAGGAGGTACAGGCAATTTCCAGTTAAACATCTTGCCAAAAGTGTGACAAAGGCTACAAAATCAGACTGATATTTGGGCATAGCAAGAGACGGGGGGAGGGTACCAAATAAAGCTGTGAAAGCCAGAGGCTTATTTGATGTTTAAGAACTTCAGATAATGTTTTAAAGATCTGGGACCAATATTTCTGTAGAGATGGACAGGACCAAAACATGTGCGCAGTAGTTGCATGGGCCTGATGACAACAGCCACATGTGGGATATATATTTTTGAAAGTCTAACTTTGGTCCAGAGAGTGCGGTGAAGAATTTTACACTGAATCAGACCATGTCTGGCACAAAAGGATAAAGAGTGCACTCGGCGTAGGATTTCTTCCCACTGTTCATCTGGAATATTTTTTTCTGTGTTCTCCTCCCACTGAGATTTAATAGATGTAAGTGGGCAGGTCAAATACTGTTTTTATCACGGTTTTAGACAAAAACTGTCCTGACATATGTCCAAAAGGCACGTCTAGTCTAACAGACCTGATTACACTGACCTGATCATCAGTCGACAGAGCTGGGTAACATGTGATCTGGATTACGTAATCAGGTTCCAAAAATTATGTACTAGAAATTAGATTATATTACAATTTAAAATATTCATAATCAGACTACAGTTACTTATTTATTTATCGTTTTATTTTGATTGTTGTAATTTTAAAAAGATTTATTTTAATTTAACATTTTTAGAATTTAATTAATTAATACATTTCCCCTGCATTTCCTTCATGAACCCCAGTTTGGGAAACTTTGACGTAATTTGTGACCCTGGACGACAAAACCAATAAGGGTCAATTTCTTGAAATTGAAAACCTGAAAGCTGAATAAATAAGCTTTCCATTGATGTATGGTTGTTAGGATAGGACAATATTTGGCCGAGATACAACTATTTGAAAATCTGGAATCTGAGGGAGCAAAAAAAATCAAAATATTGAGAAAATCGCCTTTAAAGTTGTCCAGATGAAGTTCTTAGCAATGCATATTACTAATCAAAAATGAAGTTTTGATATATTTACGGTAGGCAATTTACAAACAGCCAAAAATGGGGTTTGGCAAGTTTTAATTACAGTAATTTGATCACGAAAAAAGGTTGACCGTGCTGTTACAATGCACGTTAAAGGGTTAATGCACTTCATGTTGTTAATAACAACGAATGGAATATACTTTCTTTCTCTTAGTTTTTTTCTATGTCAATATTGTATAAGATTATACTATTTAAATCAATGTGATAAACCAGTTAGGTCAAAAGTAATCAAAATCAGTCTGATTATATTACCTGAAATGTGCAATGTAATGGATTACGTTACTAACTATAATTTTTGTCGTGTAATTTGGAATCAGTAACAGACTACAATTTGTAAGTAATCTACCCAGCACTGTCAGTCGAGTGCTCATGAAGTAAACTGGGTGTTTCAAGTGTAGAGGCTGAAACTGCTCAAATATTAAAAGAGTCTTAGCGTTGCAGTATGATTGTTTTATTATCTTCATTTATATTTTAATCTCTCACAGACGAGCAGCTCCAGGAGATTTTTAATTGCACAGCATGTGGACAGCAAGTCAATCATTTTCAGAAGGATTCGATCTTTCAGCATCCTGCACTACATGTTCTTATCTGCAAGGTAGAAACCAGAGTAACTTGTTACAGCCAATTACGTGCTTGTATCTCGGTCATTAACATGCATGCCTTTTTCTTACAGTCATGTTTCAGATATTATATGAGTGACGATATCAGCAAGGATGAAGAAGGAATGGATGAGCAATGCAGGTTGGTGCAGAACATTTATTTATTTATAACACTACAGCTGTGATGATACCAACTAGGGATGTAGCGATAAAAATATGTGGCTATTAAAAACCAAACAAATACAAATTGAACAATCATTTGGTCACCTAAGCATCCATACATAAGTTATACTGATAATCACACAGTGGTCAATACACATGAAGTTCCATTTTTTTTCCCAGTATTGCAAATATTTTTCCATCCCTGTATTTGATGAAAAAGTAATTCTCTCCATGTTTTGAACACTGGTCAGAAGTCTTTGTTTGGGCTGTAGCCATTGTCATATTACAATTTTTTTTTTTTATGGCTACTAATACTATTTATCCCAAATGTTGAAAAAGAGCAGTCAATTCCATCACCAAAAAAATATCATTGCTTAAAGTTTTCATGCAAGTGTTCAAGTAAACAGTCAGTAATATAATAAAGAAATATATTGCAAGTAATCAAACAAATAAAAACAGCAGAACAAAGATAAAGATTAGGTATATAATGTTTTCAGGTTTATAACTAGTATCAAGTTAACAATCAGAAATTTGACACACAAAAAAACAAACAATGAAATGGCTGTGTTCACTGCACTTACTCAAACACTGCTGTCATGACTTTAGTGTCTGTACTTTTTGTAATTTTGCTCTTTTTGTAAATTTTTTTTTCTTCTGTGAAATAGTATTATTATATATTATCTATTAGCTTGAAATTCCTGCTAGTTTTTTTAAGTCCTTGGACAACACAATTCCATTTTTACCCAAATGAATTTAATGATGGGATGTTTTTTCTCTTTCAGGTGGTGTGCAGAGGGTGGTAATCTGATTTGCTGTGACTACTGCAGCAATGCCTTCTGCAAAAAATGCATTTTGAGGAACCTTGGACGAAAAGAACTGTCTGAAATCATGAATGAAGAAAGCAAATGGCACTGCTTTGTGTGCCGCCCAGAGCCACTGCAAGACTTTGTTAAAACCTGTGAGAAAGTTTTGCTCAATCTGGAATCATCTTGCAGAAAGCCCAAGGGAGACGGTGACAAGACGAAGCGTGAAGATCGTAAACACAAGCATAGCAAACGAGAAAAAACTGCTGTAAATGGACAGGATTATGCCTCCGACGGAGCGGGGACGTTATCCTTTTCCTGTAAGACGTTGACGGTTCCGAAAGAGCTTGTCAAGAAGACCAAAAAACTAATCGAGACCACAAACAGTTTGAATCGTACTTTTGTACAATTCCTCCAGCACACGTCAAAAGGCCGTGAAGTTAGTGCGGTAAGTAATAGACACTTAAACGCCTTCAAATCGGTTTTGGCTGATCTGAAAAAGGCCCACGTGGCTCTGGAGGAATCACTTGAAAAAGAATTTGAATCGAAAGGCCTCAAGTTTCAAAACGGAGAGGAGCAAAGACACAGTCAAACTGCAGATCATACCAGTGTTAACTCGTACCACGCTGACCCTGCTCCTGTCAGAGAAGATGGTTTGGATTGCACCGCCAAGGACCAAGATGAAACCCAACAGGAAAGTAGCTCAGCTGATGTTGAAATGAAGGAGAGCCTTCCACCCTCTCCAGAAAAAACTCGGGACCAGTCTGAAGAAAGTGAAGCTAAAGAGCATGAAATGGCAGATAACCCTGACTTTGAGGAAAACTCCGTGCCAGCAGGTGAAGCGTCTCTTGATAAAGACATCGTGTCTATTCCACCGTCTGTCCCAGAGGAGCTCTTTGAGATGGTCGAGAGTCTTGCAGTAAAGAAAGAAGACCGTGACGATAGCAACTCGACTGGTTCCAGTGATTGGAAATCAACGTCCATCGCTGAGGTTGTGGAATCCAATAAGAGCAACTCGACTGGTTCCAGTGATTGGAAATCAACGTCCAACGCTGAGGTTGTGGAATCCAATAAGAGCCTGACAAAACTGGGTAGAAAACTTGTTGTCAAACTAACACCTGTTCCTCTTAAAATTACCATAAAACGAGATAAGAGCAAAGAACAGTCGCCTTCAGAAGACATGGATTGTGACACATTGCCAAAGGAGGCTCAAGATAGCAGACGCTCCCCCAGGATGAAGACCACACCCCTACGCAAGTCACCGGAGGTGAAGAGCAAACGCAAACCAAGGTCGTCAATGGCTAAAGAAGAGTGCAGCGACGCAGTCAAGGAGCAGTGTGATTCAGACTCAGATGAAGTCCCTGAGGTCCTGCAGACGGCTGCCTTGAAGGCCAGCTCTGATGAGAGCGAACCCGAGAACGCTTCTGGAAAAGGTACCAAGAAGAAGAAGTTAGCTTCCTGCTCTGCTGAGAAAGCAAAAGCGAAGCCAAAGCGTAAACTCGATATGGCCTCCTCAGATTCAGAACGGTCATCAACAGCAAAGAAAAGGAGCACCAAAAAAAAGAAGGGCAGAGAATCGGACTCCTCAGACCACAACTCTGATCTTGAGAAACAGATGAAAAGCCTGTCCAAGGTCGGCAGTGGGAAAAAAACATCCAAAGGTGTCAAAAAGGAAGAGAATGAATCCAGTAAAGATGGCAAGAAAGGCCCTAAAATGTCATTTGAGAGGAAACGAAGGTCACAGAAAGAAAAGCCTAAAACCAAGGAAGAGTTTTCCTCCAGTGATGAAGAGCAGGAGGAGGAGGAGCAGGCTGCTAACTCCGAGGAAGACAGCGATCAGCAGAAGATTAAACCAATACTTGAGTCTGTGATGGCTAGTATTGATGGTTTCCATCAGTCATCAGGTCAGTTGACAAAATGGTTCAATTAATCTACATTGTATGGCAGAAGTATTAGCTGCATATTGCTCATTGATTTCAAATTGGGGAAAAGAAAATGGTAGAAAAAAGTACTAAATCAGGGCTCAACGGGCCCTGCCTAAAAAAAAAAAAAAGTTGCTGTTATCATTGTTTTTGACCCATGTTATCTTTTATTCTAATAAGCTTATATGACGCCAACATTTTAGATACCAGTTAAATTTTACAATTCTCAATTCTAATTTTGATACTACAGCAAAAACTACAAGCCTAACAAATATAGCCTAAAGTTTAAACATTATTAAAGACAAGTGAACAGTGCGTAAATGAGAACAAATGAACAAATTACAAGCAATAGCACAACTGAATCTAAATAACAAAGATAGAAATGATTAAATAGGATGCTTTAGGAAAAGCTGCAGATGGGCTGAATGAGACGCAGATTCACTCTCTGACAGCAGGTGGCGCTCATGGAACAGCAGATACAGTGTTTCCTTGGTTACCGCTGTAAACAAAGCAGTGCTACATTAACACTACTTCAAATTAGGGCTGTGCGATTTGGGGGAAAATATCAAATTGCGATTTTTTTTGACAGATATTGCGATTGCGCAAATCGCAACGTCTCAAATCGCGATTTCAATGCGATTTCGATTAATCGCACAGCCCTACTTCAGATGCATTATACAGAGACAAGATTAAAATTAAACGCCATGTTAACTTTACTGAAAACAGTTCCCCGCAGAGATAAACTCCTATAAACCCCCAATTCGATATTCAGGATTTTCTTCCAATATTTCGCGCATCATGTACAGTGATCTTGCTCTGTCTGTTACAGTATTTTCTCCTCTTTGTGTTAGTTTTAAGCGTCTCTTGTTAACAGCCGTTTACACACTTTGTTATATTTCCACACAAATTACATTTTGGAAAATGCTTGCTGTGCAGTTTGTGTGCAAATCCGGAACGGAGATAGTCTGAAATAAAACAAAAAATGCCAGTCGACCGGTGCATCTGTACTCCACTGTATAAATTAAATATAGGTTAATCATTGTTAAAGCTACAAAGGTACTTGCCAAGACGGGTATTTTGACATACCTTTGTATGTACAGTCGTGGTCAGAATTATTGGCACCCTTGGTAAATATGATCAAAGAAGGCTGTGAAAATAAATCTGCATTGTTAATCATTTTGATCTTAGATTTAAAAAATTCACATAAATCTAACCTTTCATTGGAGAATAAGAATTTAAAATGGGGGGAAATATCATTGACATAAATGTTTTTCTCACACATTGGCCACAATTAACAGCACCCTTTTATTCAATGCTTTTTGAAACCTCCATTTGGCATAATAACAGCTCTGAGTTTTCTCCTATAATGCCTGATGAGGTTAGAGAGCACCTGACAAGAGATCAGAGACCATTCCTTCATCCAGAATCTCTCCAGACCCTTCAGATTCCCAGCTTCTCCTCTTCAGTTCACCACACTCATCTTCTCTAGGGTTCAGCTCAGGGAACTGGAATGGCCAGAGCAGACACTTGGTTTTGTGCCCAGTGACCCATTTTTGTGTGGTTTTTAAGGTTTGTTTTTGGATTATTGTCAGGTTGAAAGATCCAAACGTAGCCCATTATAAGATTTCTAACAGAGTCAGTCACTTTTTGATTTTTGATCTGTTGATATTTGATAGAATCAAAGATGCCATGTGTCTAAACAAGATGTCCAGGACCTCCAGCAGAAATATAGGCCCACAAAGGTTTTCTGACCCTAAAACTCAACTATTTTCTGCAATTCTTCAGCTGTGGTCCTTGGAGAGTCTTTAGCCACTCAAACTCTCCTGCTCAGCGTGCATTAGGACGATATTATAGACACACGTACTCTTCCAGGCAGATTTGTAACATTTTCTATTGATTGGAAATTCTTCATTATTGCCCTGGTGGTGGAAATGGGGATTTTCACTGCTCTAGCTCTTTTCTTAAAGCCACTTCACTAATTTGTGAAGCTCAATTATCAATTTGGCCTTTGTTTTCCCTCCTATTTATATTCCCGTGAAACAGGAAGCCGTGGCTGGATAATTTCATGTTCATAATCACCCTGGTATGCTCAAAATTGTAAATATGAATGGGAATATACTTCACAGATATTTCACTCATAAGAATTTCTAGGGGTGCTAATAATTGTGTGCAACGTGTATTTGAGAAAAACATTTATTTCATAATGAGATTTTCCCCCATTTTCAATTGTTTTAGTTCAATGAAAGGTTAGATTTTAAATTCTTATTCTCCAATGAAAGGTTAGATTTATGTGAATTTTTTAAATAAAAGATCAAAGTGATTAACAATGCAGATTTATTTTCACAGCCGCCTTTGATCATATTTACCAAGGGTGCCAATAATTATGACCACGACTGTATTTGTCTGTTCAAGTGCAAGAAGATGCGCAAAGAAACTATTCTGGGCTCTTGCGTTGTTGGAGATGCGTCTCTCTGATGATACACTTTCGTGAGGATGCAGCAGTGGCCCGATCGGACCAGTGACAAATTAGTCAACTGTCCCGAGTGACTTTCACGCTGGCCCCGGGCTTAATTAGTCCTTATTTTCGAGCCTTGTAAATTAACCACTATCCCCATTAAATGCTGCCTTTGATCTTGAACAACATTTCCTGTCTGGCAATTTTTTTTAACAGCCTGCCAAAATTAGCATATTTCAAACTGGTGGGTCACAAGGCGGTGCTAGGGGGACCACATTAAAATTCTAAAATGTATCAAATTCTACAAATTATTGAATAAATTACAAAAATTCTAATATGTTTTTTGGAGAGGGTAAATGAGGACTAATACAAACTTGATCATTATGAAATATGTATGTAACATATTTTCCAGAAAACAAGTCGCACCTCCTTTCCGCTGGTTTGCACCAGTCAAAATCACATTGTTGTTGGGAAAAAAAATGCATGTTACACTGGTGTATAAGTGACACACACACATACATACACACATATATATATATATATATATATATATATATAATAAATAAATGAATCAAAGTGACTTATAAATATTTTGCATCACAATGGTAAATAATTTACATAGACCACCAACGTGCAGGCGTTTGCATTTAGAGTTCAGATGTTTTTGATCTGCTTTCGTGTTTTTTTCTAGTCTCCTGATGTTTAGTCTCCAGCTGATTTCAGCATCAGCCGTGGGCAAAAATAGACACAGCATCAAAACTATGTACTCACTGCCGCTTCTGGAGTGCGACACCGTGTGGCTCTCCTGTTTAAAAGGGTGCTTAAATGAAAACGAACTGCTCATGCCCTGCTCACACACTATATGTGAAAACAGACCTATACACAAGTGTCTGAACTGAGACATCAGTACACATTGCTACACACTGATGGGACGCTTGAGAGCATTTAAGCTGCTTTTGAATAAAAGACGTAGTCGCTTAGCTAAAAAAAAAAAAAAGTAAAATAGAGTAGACTAGCTTGAGAAAAAAAAGAGTGAGTTAACAGGTGGAATATAATGTATTTATACCCTGAACGCAAAGATTGTGCTAGTCAACTATTAGTCATTCATTTAAGCCATTAGTCAATTATTCGCTCATTTATGATATCAATTTAATGTGACATCATATTTACCGCTCTGCGCTTTCAGGTCAGAAGAGCAAATACAAGAAGATACAACTTCACATGCCTTACCAAAGTCTAACAAGCAGAAACTGTTTTGAATAGAATTTGACGTGCGAGTAAAAAGGTATCTGTCCTACAGCGTTTCTCTGCTTTACTAGTGCAAAGGATGCAAATATAGCAATTAAAAGTGAACGAAAGGAAGAAATGTTTCTAATCCCGTGCAACAATGAGAGATGTGAGTGAAGATTTGAGAAAAGAAAGAAGCGATTCCAAGTGCAGTAGAATAACTCGTGGAGGAATTTTTCTTTTGAAAAATAGAGTGACCAGATCGCAAAACAGAATACAAATCCCACATATGGCTTGCATATATAGACTCGTGTAGCTCTCTCTTTTGACACGAATCCAGATGTTTCCATGGTTGTGATGTAACATTTAGGCTTCATTATATTAAAACAAAACTAGATAGCAGCTGTGTTAACGATGTGTCAGTTACAGACTGCATGACTTCTCTATATTCTGTTGAGTTTTTATTTTTTATTTTTCTGCAACCGACTAATTAAAAATTTGGTCGATTGAGTCTCTTGTCGACTGACGTTTAGGTGACTATTAGGTGGAAACCTCCTGAACACTGATAGAGTGTCATTAAGTTCATCATCAGGGTTCTATAAACTAGCCTTTTGGAAAACATTTATTGAATTTCATGACTTTTAAGTGTTGTTTTTTTCTTCTTGTTTATGAAGGTGATGAAATTGAATTGAAGGCTGAATCCTCCCAGGTGCTGGATGATGACGATGATCCAGAGAATAGGTTTGATTTTACAAGTAGCATGCTGTGAATTGTTTTTATGTCTGTTTAATCTCAAGATGTCCCCCGTCTGTGGGTTTTACAAACATTTAAGCAAAGAATAATATTAAAAAAGCTAAACCTTGTAACTCCATTGAATCCTCTAACTGTGGAACCTCATAAAACTCATAAATCCTCTCAACCTCGTAGCTTCTCCCTGCCCCAGTCTTGTTTCTGATTCTGATAATCAAAGTAGTTACCTTCATGAAAATGTCTCGGAGTGGACAGTCACAAGTTTAAGTAACAAGATGATGTATTCTGGGCTTCTGGCCTAATTTTGTTTCTGTCTCTTCTAAAAGAATTGCCAAGAGGATGCTTCTGGCGCAGATCAAAGCCAACTATTCCTCTGGAGCTGACAGTTCATCTAATGATGAAAACGCAGACAAAGAGGACGGGGATTCACCAAAGAAAGGAAAAGATGGTGCTAAGAAGCAAGACGAAAGTGGTGAGAGCTAGTTCAGATAGGACTGGGTGATATGGCCAAATCATATCTCTGCATTTTTTTCGTTGAATTGCGATATGTGGCATATATCTCTGTATTTCTACTTTTTTTCTATTTGGATTAAAGAAAAAAAATCTCTTTTATTCTTCCTCTTCTTTCACATCCTACCCAATGTTGTCCAACAAAACAATGTCTATAAATAAAGTGAATGTAAACATGTAGACTATGCTAAATGTAATGTGCGAAAATCACATTACATTATAATATTGTAACATTATGATCTAAAAACAAAGAAATTCACTAAATTAAAAACGAAAGGCACAAACTAATTGTATTAGGCTATTTTGATTACCTCATTTGTCAATTTACAGTGCTATCATAAAAAATACTCTTACTTGTAGGTTTAAAATTCTACATGACACATTTATTGTCTAACTACAAATATTTTAGCAAAATGTATTTTAGTCAGAATTATTGCGCTCCGTCTGTTTGGCATGCATGAGCGCGGTGGCGCTTGTTCGCTGAAGTCTGTGAAGTTTAGCGGAGAATCACTTGCAGAAGGCTCATCTACTCCTGACAGCAAAATGGAAATATTTCCATGACTTGCTAACATTTACAGCTGGAGCATATACCTGTGAAATGTAAGTTATGCACCGAGGAAAACAGCACATCTTAAACGCACTAAACAGCGCAAGTAGCGTCTCTGTCAGCAGCATGTATGTCAGCATCTGACGGGGCAACCACTTTAAACTATACGTGTTAACTGTATCTTACCAGTTATTTTAAAGCAATGAATATAAGCATGTCTCATGTTTAGGACAAACTAGATTATGCACTTTCCCCGCAACAGCTCATTCTGTGTCCTCTGATATTTTTCAGTTACGCTTGTGTCAAACTACTGTATATCGATATAAACGGTATTGCCTCATTCCATATCGTTTATTTAAAAAAAAAATCGATATATCATACAAACTTTATATGGCATGCAGCCCTAAGTTCAGATTTAATCCAGTTTAATGCAGAAGTGTTCTTGTCATGAATAATGCATTGATGTTTCCTGCAGAGGAAGAGGATGAAACTTCAGACTCGTGCTCAGATGTGGACGTGAAGAAAGGTGGACGCAGGCACCGTTTGTTGAGGAAGAAGTTGACTCTAAGCGAGGGAGACTCTGATGACGAGACCCCAGTTAAAAAAAAGAAAGAAACCAAAAAGAGAAGCAGGCGGAAAGGTCGGTGTCAAGTCTAAACAAAAGCCACACATGCGATTCCACTGAATGAGCTGAAGTGTTTACTGGATTTGTTGATGTGTGTTTGTATAGTGGGCAGCGATGATTCGGCAGACTCTGACTTCGAGCAGTCGCGCTCGGGCTCCAGTGATGCATCAGCGCTCAGTGAGGCCGTGAGTGAAGACGACGATGAAGACAAGAGCAGTAAACGCAAAACACGGTAAGGATAGCACCAGTTTGTTCATTCAAGTTTATTAACTTTGAAATTACATTTTAGTGCTGATTTACAGACTTAATTAGAAAGAATTTGCATCCATTCGTTTTAAATGCTATTAGAAAACCATCCATTGTTCAAGCGATGGCATAGCTATCGACACATTGCTGAACAGTTGACTCCCAGAAGTCCCTGACTCTCTATACTTGAGAACTAAACATAAAGTGGCATCCAAAACTTCCTGCTATGATGCTAGAGTGCACATTACACTTGAGGCTTTGCTTTTAAAAAAATCAGATCTTTCAGATCTTAAGCGTTTCAGATCTTATCGATTAATTTGAATGTAATGTTTGTCTTGATTTTATTTTTTTTTAAATTGAGGAATCACAGTTTTGAATAAAAATATTATCAAATGTTACAATTAGACACACTGACAATTATTAACTACGATTAACTGCTCATGTGTAACACGCTTTATGAAGGACCGTAATGTAGAACATATTGCAAATCCTAAGCACAATGGGAAAAATAGAAATGGGAAAAACACAAGGTTATGAGATGCGAGTTGAACTTGAGCACCATGTTTTTAGAATGCTGTTTCATACACGAGACCCTGTCAAACAGGTTTGCAGCAGTCAAACACATCGGTAAAGTGCATGTTTACACAAAAAAACAATGGAAAAGCAAAAACCTGTAAATAACTACTACTGTTTGTTTGATATTTCTTGTTTGCATGATGGTGACAGGCTGAAATCTGCTATTTTCTGTGTTTTTACAAAACATTTACCAGTAATAATAGCCTACCACTGCTGTTATACTTGTAGTCATTAGGGCCTGAGCACCAATTGTGCAAGAACCCTCTTGGAATTGCTCTGTTTATTTTGAATGAACATGACTTTTTGAGTGAACACAAATTTTTTAAAACCTAAAGGGCACCTATTATGCCCCTTTTTACAATATGTAATACAAGTCTCAGGTGTGCCCATAATGTGTATGTGAAGTTTCAGCTCAAAATACCCCACAGATCATTTATTATATCATTTTGAAAATGCCTATCTTGAGTGGAAGCAGAAACACGCTGTTTTTGTGCCTGCATCTTTAAATGCAAATGAGCTGCTGCTCCCTTCCCCGTTTTCCAGAATAGAGCGGAGCCTTTACAGCTTGTGCCTCAGATACTCTGCCAAAACAAAACATCTGTTTGGTTTTGATTATCCTGTCTGTCGTGTTGAAATTATGCGTTTTAAAGCCATATCAGTTTAAACTTCTGATATAGTGTTTTCTGAGCGCACAGAAAGCAGATGTCACATGGCATGTGAGCACTAAAATAAGTTCTCTTTCATGTCTTATTGCGCTTAAACTCTCAAATACACGCAAGTTTGTTAGAAACACATATGTGTTACAAACACAGTCGGTTATGACTGTGAAGGTGAACAGCTGGGAAAGAAATCGCATGTCTATATTAGATAGAGACCGACGGAAAAAGAAAAGTTGTGATTTTCTAGGCCGATATGGCTAGTTTTCGCAACTTTTTCGCAACTTTTCATTTTCCGTCGGTCTTAGTACACGATGTAACTACAGAAGAGTCAAGTTTTAAATAGGAAAAATATAGAAACTCTTTGGTCATTTTTGAGCGAGATGTTAACGGTCTAATCAGATTCAATGATCTATGCTAAGCTACAGCGAAAAGTGCTACCGCCAGACCCAGAGATCGGCTGAATGAATTAGAAAACGGTAAAACTCAACTGTTTAACTCTAGGGGAGTTGGAAAATGAGCCTATTTTCAAAAATAGTGAAGTGTTCCTTTAAACACGGAAAAAGTCAGATTTTCATATGTCACCTTTAATGTTTAAACTCTAAAACTTAATGTCTACATTTTGTCTAAGAAATATTTAGCATTTTTCTTATTTTATATTATTTCTGAAAATATAGGATGTGTTTGCATTCATTCCTCGATGCCCCAGTGGAGCCAAAAACACTTTTTGGGGCTGCAGTGAAAAATATGTGTCAGCAGTGCGACCTGCGCAAGAAGGATGGGGAAGCTTTTGAAACTTGCCTTCCCAGGAAGCCTACTGCTCGTCCACCCCCCACCCCCTTAGCAGTCAATAGTCAATGCAGGCAGAGGTTAATCCAAAACAGCCCCAGCCCAGAGGCAAGGCCTCGTTTGCGGCAGCAGTGGCTAAGAATCGCCCAGCTAACCCTCGGGGGTGGGGGAAGAGGCTGGCGACCTAAACTGTGCTGGAACCCTTCTTTTGATTTGAAAACAGACCACTCACAGAATCTCTGTTACACCCCTCTGCACAGCACAGGAGTCTTGTTCCCCCCTCTATCAAAGAAGCGTCAGGGTAAGTTCTCTTGTTGGGAGTGTTGGCTCTGTCCCATTCTGGATTTGTGGAACCTCAACAAGCACCTCAGAAAGTACAAGTTCAAAATGCTCACAATAAAAAACATTATAGTGTTATTCGTTCTGGAGACTGGTTTACATCAGTAGATCTGAAGGATGCTTACATTTACATAAGTATCTACCCGGCACACAGAAAATTCCTCAGGTTTGCCTATCAGGGCACAGCCTTCGAATTTTTGACCGTTCCGTCCGGGCTGTCGTTAGCTCCAAGGGTATTCAGCAAATGTGTTGAAGCGGCTCTAACACTGCTGAGAATAGCGGGTCTCAGAGTGTCAGCTTATTTGGACAATCTCCTTCTCTGTGCTCTGTCATGGTGGCAGGTGGAGATCTGCTTGTGTGTCATTTGAAGGGCTTCGGCTTCAAAATATACGAGACAAAAAGCTGCTTAGTGCCCACACAAGAAATAATTCACCTGGGTCTAGGCATGGGACGATAACCGGTTTCAAGGTATACTGCGGTTTGGAAAAGTCACGGTTTCAAAACCACTAAAATTTTCCGTTATACCGTTCCTGCGGTATGCGCAGTTTTTTTACGTGTCGTCAAAGTCGGAAAGTGCAGGACTCCCTCAGTTGTGTCAGCGAAGAGCGTAACGAGTCACACGACCTCTCCTCCTCCGGTTGGTGTTAGCGGTCAGAGTCACTTGTGTGTAGGATGACCGAAGGAGATGAATCCCTGGAACCTTTTCCTCCATCGAAAAAAGACGAAGTCTGTCTTATGGGAATTTTTCGGGTAACGTAGACTAACCATATTCACAATGTTCACATTGTGTACCATTGTACACAATGATGTTCCGTACAGATGACGTTTTATCGCCGATCGCTAAATAAATACTTCCAGGTCAAACATAAACTATATATCTGTGTCATCTTCATTTCTCCCTCTTTCACCCCCGATCAAGACAGAGACCCACCCGCCGTTTGTTTCAGTGTTGAAATAAATACTATTTGGCTTGCTACCGAGGCAGATAACATGGCTAATTAACTAGCTAACGTCAACTAGTTTCCTCCCTCACGTTACTTCACAGAGCGGGGAATAGCAGTCTAAAGTACGTACTGAACTGTTCTGGATTTAGTACAATAATTAAATTTAGCTTTATCTATCTATATCACGTTTATACTTTTAAGCCTCCTGCCATTGTTTACATCTGTTCAAAATCACGACATTTAAAAAAACAAACAAAAAAAAAACTTTGCCACTGTTTGAGTGTTGTACAGAGAGACCGTGTGTGTGTGTGTGACACTCGCGCTCTCTCTTTCCTTATGTGTGTATGTGCACACATCCTCGTACCTCACCGCTCCAAACCATAGCTCCAAACTTAATCCGGGAAAGGTGAACATTCCTGCATCATAACTTGGACTGAAAGATGAATGTGTAGAAAGCGAGCATGTCTCCAAAAACCTTGTTGAGCTGCAGGTTTA
>NW_015551122.1:1092014-1095884 GCF_001515605.1 Sinocyclocheilus anshuiensis
CGGAAAGTGCAGGACTCCCTCAGTTGTGTGCAGCGAAGAGCGTAACGAGTCACACGACACCTCCCCCTCCGGTTGGTGCGAGCGGTGTCACCTGTGTGTAGGATGGCCGAAGGAGATGAATCCCTGGAACTTTTTCCCCCGTCGAAAAAGACGAAGTCTGTCTTATGGGAATTTTTCGGGTAACGTAGACTAACCATATTCACAATGTTCACATTGTGTACCATTGTACACAATGATGTTCCGTACAGATGACGTTTTATCGCCGATCGCTAAATAAATACTTCCAGGTCAAACATAAACTATATATCTGTGTCATCTTCATTTCTCCCTCTTTCACCCCCGATCAAGACAGAGACCCACCCGCCGTTTGTTTCAGTGTTGAAATAAATACTATTTGGCTTGCTACCGAGGCAGATAACATGGCTAATTAACTAGCTAACGTCAACTAGTTTCCTCCCTCACGTTACTTCACAGAGCGGGGAATAGCAGTCTAAAGTACGTACTGAACTGTTCTGGATTTAGTACAATAATTAAATTTAGCTTTATCTATCTATATCACGTTTATACTTTTAAGCCTCCTGCCATTGTTTACATCTGTTCAAAATCACGACATTTAAAAAAACAAACAAAAAAAAAACTTTGCCACTGTTTGAGTGTTGTACAGAGAGACCGTGTGTGTGTGTGTGACACTCACACTCTCTCTTTCCTTATGCGTGTATGTTCACACACATCTTCGTACCTCACCGCTCCTCCTCCTCCTTATTTTTGTTCAATGGCCGTTCACTCCTTAGGAGTATTACCGCCACCTACTGTATATCTTGCGCACATGGGTGATAAATCTGTATTTGGCATCAAGGAAAAAAAAAAAGGAACACTTGTAATGCCCCACCCACCCCAGAGGATCAGAGCGCAAGCTTCAACTGGCGCTGCGTGCTGCATGAGAGGTTGAATGTAAGTGTTACGGGTTAGCCTCCAAGGGTGATTGAGACAATTCAAAATGCGAGAGCGGCTATCTCTGCATATGATATGAAATCAAATGTGTTTGAGCTATGGTGCGTGCAAAGGCAAATTGTTATTTTTCTCTTTTTGTTCGGTGGCAGAGGTGTTATGTTTTCTGCAAGAGCCCTCTCTACCGTTACGGTTTATCCTCAATTTCTGCATGCCATGTGGGGATTGACAGAAATACTATAGGTAAACACCCGCTTGTATGCAGGTTTGTGAGGGGTGTACGGCGTGTGAACAGGGTTTCAAAGCCACTGATTCCACTGTGGGATCGGTCTGTGGTCCTTAACACACTCTCTCAGCTTCCTTTTGAGCCGATAGATAATATTGATTTAAAGCTCCTTTCACTAAAGTTTGCTTTGTTGTTAGCTTTTTCGGCCGCGAAACGAGTTAGTGACCTTCATGCTTTGTCGGTTCATAACCTGTATGCTGTTTTCTATGGATTTCTCGCGAGTAACTCTCAAAACTAATCCAGCATTTGTGCCTAAAGTGAGCGAGTCAGCTTTGGCCTGTAGACCGGGGGATTTAATGGCTTGTCATCCGCTGCCTTTTTCCTCATTGGAAGAAGACTGGCTTCATTGTTTGTGCCCTGACCGTGCGTTGCGTCATTATGTGGACAGGACGAAGGGATTAAGAAGTATTCAGTTATTTGTCTCATGGGCTGATTTTTATATGGGTAAACCTATTTCTCGTCAGCGCCTGTCCCACTGGGTAGTAGAAGCTATTGTATTGGGCTATATTAGCATGGGTCTTAGTCCTCCAGAAGGGCTGAGGGCGCATAGTACCAGAGGTTTGGCCACCTCGTGGGCATTGTTTAAAGGCCCCGATATACTTCAAGCGAAATCAAAGAACGAACTGATGTGACGTCATTTTGAACAAAATCCGGCCAAAACAAAATTCGTTTTTGTGTTTGTTTTGGGAGTTCGAAACGGCTTGCCAAAGCGAACTTTCCGGAAAAGTTATTTCCGGCTGCAAAACTCCTTCGTACTACCATTGGTCCATGACGATTACGTCATAGGAGGTGTGAGCTGAGGCTCCGCTTTCTTTCACACGGAACTCTTCTCTGGGTTAATTTCGTTTGTCGAGTCCTTGGAGGTGAGATGTCCGCGCAGTGGAGAGCCGCTTTATAGTAGAAAATTAAGTTTTGCTTTTGATGAAATTAGACACTGACACTGTTTTTCATGTTTAATATGGCTACTTGCTTTTAAGCAATAAATTGAATAAAGTGCCATGTAAATACATGTGCCGTGACTTCACAGGAGTGCTAAATTGCAGAGCTCGTGTAAGCATACCCATGATGCTATGAACAGATGCTCTTTTTTTGTTTGTTTTTTTATAAAAAAATGCTTGCTGTTCTCTCCATTTTTGTTGTTTATTTTGTTACTGAGAGTAAAGCTCGCAGAACATATTTACATACATAAACGTTGCTTTCATCAGAGTGGGCGGCGTCGGGATGTTCGATAACAGTATATCGCTGCTCAGTGCTCACGTATTTCGAACTTCGTTTTACCCCTAAATGAAGAACGAAAAATAACTTTGTTTTGAGTATATCGGGGCCTTAAGGGCGTTTCAATACAAGACATTTGTGCTGCGGCTATCTGGGCTTTGCCACACACTTGTGTCAGATTTTATAGGCTGGATGTTACAGAGCCTTGGATGGCTCATTCTGTCCTAAGTGTGTAACAAAAACAAACAAACGCTCATACAGAGGATGCTTTTGCTTTTCACATGTCTCCGATCTATTCTGTGAATAGTGGAGGGCTTGTGTTTTTATGTTATCACACATCACTGAGTTGGTTGACATGCCTGCTTCGAACAGCATATCTGCAATACAGGAGTTGTTAATATCCCATAGTGAGATACCAAACGAATGTTTGAAAGAGAACTTTAGGTTACTTTTGTAACCCCGGTTCTCTGATAACAGGAGTGAGGTACAGTATCTCACCACACTTGCCTCCGTGCAGCAGCACGGAGAAGAGATATGCTGAGAATGATGTAGGGATTTAGCAGCGATATATATATGAGGGAGGCCGGACTCGCGCATCACTGTCTTGATTGGTCTGTAAACTGACAGACGTGGTGTAATTGGTGCTTCCAGGATTGGTCACGCCCGAGGCGATTCCCATAGAATCAGAATCAGAATGAGCTTTATTGCCAGGTATGTTTACACATACGAGGAATTTGTTTTCGTGACAGAAGCTTCGTTAATATCCCATAGTGAGATACCAAACGAATGTTTGAAAGAGAACTTTAGGTTACTTTTGTAACCCCGGTTCTCTGATAACAGGAGTGAGGTACAGTATCTCACCACACTTGCCTCCGTGCAGCAGCACGGAGAAGAGATATGCTGAGAATGATGTAGGGATTTAGCAGCGATATATATATGAGGGAGGCCGGACTCGCGCATCACTGTCTTGATTGGTCTGTAAACTGACAGACGTGGTGTAATTGGTGCTTCCAGGATTGGTCACGCCCGAGGCGATTTCCATAGTGAGATACTTCACTCCTGTTATCAGAGAACCGGGGTTACGAAAGTAACCTAAAGTTCTCTTTCAAACATTCGTTTGGTATCTCACTATGGAATGTATAGTTGTGTATAGCAAGGTTATTATAGTTTTGAATTTTTAAATTAGTTTTATTTTAATATCGTTTTCAAATTTGCTATACAATTCAGTTTAATTTTTATTAGTTTCATTAATATTGTTGTTAGTTTTAGTTTAGTTTTTATTTTGTGAACACATTTTTATTTAGTTTTTATATAGTTTAGTTTCAGTTTTCGTTTCCGTTTTAATTAAAGGTTAGCAGAATTAACAGATCACTTCCAGAGCGCAGGCCAAAGAAAGACTTAGGCATAATTTAGCCTTAGTG
>NW_015551122.1:1096225-1096737 GCF_001515605.1 Sinocyclocheilus anshuiensis
CTTAATGTCATCTAATGATGTGTATTGAGATATTTAATATGACAATAAATGTAGCCTAATTTGGTTATGGCGGTTAGATATCTTTTTTCCTTTTTAGCAATCATATTATATTGTAACTGTCGTGTCTTGCTCACTTTTCCGTGAACAACTGCGCATAAATCATAACTGGGACTAATGAAATTCAATAATAACGGCAATCGCATTTAACAGTAAAGGCTCATATTTTAATATGCTCTTTTCATTTGTTAAGAATTATAAGCGTGTGTATGATGTGATTTAGCCTATGCACAATTGTCCGAAAGCCTGGCAGAGTGATCACAAGATGCTATGCTCAAGTTTTGTATTGTTTTCAGAAAGGATGCACGTTCTCGTCTTTTTTTCTGTTAATTATTACGTTGCGCTGCGTTTCTGTTTTTCTTCAAAGCACCAACTTAGAATGCCTAATTTTGGTTTGATTGCTTGTGGTATATGAGAAAATAAATAATTTTGCCTACCTGATGTAATAGATTTAA